>NW_017671404.1:20139-178818 GCF_001879085.1 Nicotiana attenuata
TCAACCCAAACAAAACCTTTGCATACCATTCCGGCATGAAGGGACATACTATTGATGAGTGTGCTCCTGAAGGACAGATCTAGGCTTTAATTGATAACAGATATCGTGGCAAAGGAGCCTGCTCCGAACGTCCGCAGCAACCCCCCCTACCAGACCACAAGGGTGGAAGTGTTCATATGATTGAGATAGAAGATGATTGGGATCCCAAAAGATCAATCGGTTGATCACGGAAGGTGACGATCCAAAGAAACCAACAGTCACTCTTAACCCGATTGTAGTCCAAATTCAGCCTTCTGAAGATGCTGAGGTGAACATGTCCATACTGCTTGAGTTTGAAGCACCAGCCTCCGCAAAGACGCCAACACCAATCGAGGTCGAGTTTGGGTCCCCAAAGGCGCCTGAGCCCTTTGAAGTTGCTGTATTACCTTCCAAGGCAAGGGTGCCTATTCCAGTAGCAATGACAGCTGTAACACCGTTCCACACAAAAGCTATACCGTGGGACTACACAGCCGAGGCAAGAAGGAAAGGAAAAGCCAAGTTCGGAGAAACAGTTGCAGCGCAGGGTATGACAAGAACCGGCAGGGTTTATACCCCAGAACACTTAGCTGAGTCGAGTAAGCAGACCTCTGGCCGACAAGCCATCATTGAAACTGGACCTGGTGATCTCTGGAGAAAGATACAAGCCAAGGAATACTCGGTCATTGACCAGCTGAACAAAACACTGGCACAAATTTCTATCTTGGCTTTATTACAAAGTTCTGATGCACACAAGAATGCCTTGTTGAAGGTATAGAGTGAAGCGTATGTACCAAGCAACATCACTGGAGGAGAAATGGCAAACATGGTGGGCCAAGTGTTGGAGAGTCATAAAATCACCTTTCACGAGGATGAGCTGCCACCGGAAGGATTGAGTCATAACAAGGCATTGCACATCACTGTGCAGTGCGAAGATTACTTTATCACCCAGATCCTGGTCGATGGGGGGTCCAGTCTCAACATTTGTCCTCTGGTAACACTCAGAACATTGGGAAAAGGACTGCATTAAATCAAGGATGGGCCATCAACGTCAAAGCTTTCGACGGATCTCAAAGGTCCACTATTGGGGAAATTAGCCTACGTTTACAAATGGGGCCCACTTGGTTCGATGTTGATTTTCAAGTGATAGACGTGCCGGCTTCTTACAATCTGCTATTGGGACGACCATGGATTCATGCCGCCAGGGCCGTGGCATCAACACTACATTAGGCAGTGAAATTTGAATGGAATCACCAGGAGGTGATCATTCATGGTGACGGTAGCAACCCCATATATAGCCGCCAGACCATTCCAGCAATTGGAGGAAGAAGAAGATTAGGTGGGGAAACTTACCACCACATCGAGCGGGTCAACGCAGTCGACAAAGACAAATGGTGGAACAACAAAACTGAAAGCATACTGAATTGGAGCGGATATGAACCTGGCAAAGGACTTGGCAAAAACCTGCAAGGAATCGCTAAGCCTATCAAGCTCAAGAAGCATGGTACCACCTTCGGGTTAGGGTATGAGTATACCTGGGAAGAATTCAAGGACTGGTCGTCACCATGGCGCGGCCCTTACTATCCATTGGAGCAACCGATACCCCGTCTAGAGCAGAATTTTCAACTAGCCAAGGTTATCTTTGGGTCAGAAGAAGTGGAAGCATTAGCAGCGATGAGGAACTTGTTCCTGGAAGATGATGATATGGACTGTTGTGTCATTTTTGAGGAGGAGGGGGAGGAAGGCCCTTCCATCCAGGCTGTAAGCAGAGGAGCACACCTCAGCAACTGGACCGTCAGAACCACCAGAGCACGACGTGCCTCGGGGTAGCAAGGCTGAAAAAAGCATTACGCACTATTTTGCTTTATTAAGTTTATTTTCTTTTCGCATTTTATGGAATTTATTAAAGTATTTCAATTTTCTTACAAATCTCTCTCTTATTATTTTCTCTCATTACTTTACTCAAACAACATTACTATTACTTATCTTGATGAACCAACAACTGTGACATGCAACGAGACAACGCAACAAACGGACACAGATTCAGAGGAAGATGATATACCGGAAGAAATCATTAAAGAAGTTGAGAATTTTGAGAATAGGCCTAAGTCCAACCTGGACGAGACGGAGATCGTCAATCTAGGAGATGCAGAGAACATCAAAGAAACACGAGCCAACGTTCATTTGTCACCGTCTGAGAAGGAAGAGTATACGAAATTTCTAAAGGAATATGAGGACATATTCGCATGGTCATATGACGACATGACTGGTCTAAGCATGTCCATTATGGCTCACAAATTACCGACTGATCCGGCCTGTCCGCCGGTGAAACAGAAGCTCAGAAAGTTCAAGCCAGACATGAGTTTGAAAATCAAGGAAGAAGTCACTAAGCAGGTCAAAGCTAAGGTCCTCCGGGTAGTAGAGTATCCGACATGGTTTGCCAACATTGTGCCAGTACCGAAGAAGGATGGGAAGGTCAGAATTTGCATCGACTACCGGGATCTCAACCGGGCCAGTCCAAAAGACGACTTTCCCTTGCCGAATATACACATCTTGATTGACGACTGCGCCAAGCATGAGTTGCAGTCGTTCATTGATTATTTTACGGGGTACCATCAGATATGGATGGATGAAGAGGATGCTGAGAAAACGGCTTTCATTATGCCATGGGGGATGTATTGTTACAAAATGATGCCGTTTGGGTTAAAGAATGCAGTGGCCACCTACATGAGGGCCAAGACCACAATTTTTCATGACATGATACACAAGGAGATTGAACTGTATGTAGACGACGTCATCATCAAATCCAAGAAAGCTGCTGATCACATGGGAGATTTGAGGAAATTCTTCAATATACTGAGAAGGTACAACCTAAAGCTGAATCCCGCAAAATGTGCATTTGGGGTTCCTGCCGAGAACTACTTGGGTTCATTGTGAGCCGTCGAGGGATAGAATTGGATCAATCAAGGGTCAAAGCTATTCAAGAATTGCCGCCGCCGAAGAGCAAGAAGGAGGTTATGAGTTTCTTGGGAAGACTTAACTACATCAGCCGGTTCATAGCTCAGTCCACTATCATTTGTGAGCCGATCTTTAAGATGTTGAAGAAGGACGCCGCTACCAAATGGACTGATGACTGCCAGAAAGCATTTGACAGAATCAAAGAGTACCTGTCAACACCGTCGGTTCTGGTTCCGCCCGAACCAGGTAGATCCCTGCTACTCTACCTTGCAGTATTGGATAGAGCGTTTGGTTGTTTCTGGGGCAGCATGATGAAACGGGGAGAAAAGAGCAGGCCATTTATTATCTCAGCAAGAAGTTCACCCTATACGAGGCCCGGTATTCCTTACTAGAGTGCACCTGTTGTGCTCTGACTTGGGTAGCTCAGAAGTTGAGGCATTATTTCTGTGCTTACACCACGTATCTCATATCAAGAATGGACCCATTGAAGTATATCTTTCGGAAGCCCATGCCCACCGGCAAGCTAGCCAAGTGGCAGATCCTGCTGAGTGAATTTGACATTGTCTACGTGACTCAAAAAGCAATCAAAGGACAGGCCCTAGCAGATCACCTTGCTGAAAACCCTGTGGATGGAGAATACGAGCCTCTGAAGACGTATTTTCCTGATGAGGAGGTATCCTTCATAAAAGAGGACATTGCAGAATCCTATGACGGATGGAGGATGTTTTTCGAAGGAGCAGCAAATTTCAAGGGAGTTGGCATAGGAGTAGTCCTAGTATCGAAAATCGGCCAGCATTATCCGGTATCCGCCAAGCTCATGTTCCCATGCACCAAAAATATGGCCGAGTACGAAGCTTGCATCCTGGGGCTCAAGATGGCCATCAACATGAACGTCCAAGAGTTGCTAGTGATTGGAGATTCGGATTTGCTTATACATCAGGTCCGAGAAGAATGGGCGACCAAGAACTCCAAGATACTCCCATATTTGCATCATGTACAGGAGTTGAGAAAGAGGTTCATAAGGACAGAGTTCCAGCATATTCCCAGAGTCCGGAACGAGTTTGCCGATGCATTGGCCACTCTATCATCCATGATTCAGTATCCAGATAAGAACTTCATAGACCCTATTCCAGTCAAGATTCATGATCAACCAGCTTACTGTGCTCATGTCGAGGAAGAAGCAGACGGAAAGCCTTGGTTTCACGACATCAAGGAATTTTTGGCCGAAGGAAAATATCCAGAGCTTGCAAATGCTATTCAGAAGCGCACTCTGCGAAGATTGTCCAACAATTTCTTCCACAGCAGAGGAATCCTGTATTGGAGAACTCTGGATTTTGGTTTGCTAAGGTGTGTTGACGCAAAGGAAGTATCCAAACTGCTAGAGGAAGTTCATGCTGGGACCTGTGGTCCACATATGAACGGTTTTGTCTTAGCCAAGAAGATACTCCGGGCAGGTTATTTCTGGATGACTAGGGAAACGGACTGCATCCAGTATGTGCGAAAGTGCCACCGCTGTCAGATCCATGCAGACATGATAAAAGTGCCTCCGAATGAGCTTAATGCAACAAGCTCGCCATGGCCGTTCGTCGCATGGGGAATGGATGTTATCGGACCAATCGAACCGGCCGCATCAAATGGGCACAGGTTTATCCTAGTAGCAATTGATTATTTCACTAAATGGGTTGAAGCAGCATCTTACAGAGCAGTGACAAGAAAGTCGTGGCAGACTTTGTCCGTGACCGTATCATTTGTCGATTCGGGATCCCAGAATCAGTCATTACTGACAACGGTTCCAACCTCAATAGTGATTTGATGTGTGAAACCTTCAAGATCAAACACAAGAATTCCACAGCCTACACGCCTCAGATGAACGGAGCTGTAGAAGCCGCCAATAAGAACATCAAGAAGATATTGAGAAAGATGGTAGAAAAGCATAAGCAGTGGCATGAGAAGCTGTCATTTGCTTTGTTATGGTATCGCACCAGAGTCCGCACATCGACTGGTGCAACTCCCTATATGCTGGTTTATGGTACAGAAGCGGTCATCCCCGCCGAGGTAGAAATTCCATCCCTAAGAATCATACAGGAAGCAGAAATCGACGATGCAGAATGGGTAAAGAGTCGTTACGAACAGTTAGCTCCCATAGATGGAAAGAGAATGAACGCGGTTTGCCATGGTCAACTTTACCAGAACAGAATGACCAGAGCCTTCAACAAGAGAGTCAGACTAAGACGGTTTACACCAGGGCAGCTGGTGTTGAAGAAGATTTTTCCACATCAAGATGAAGCCAAAGGGAAGTTCTCCCCTAACTGGCAAGGTCCATACATGGTTCATCGGGTTCTGACAGGAGGAGCCCTCATACTTGCAGAAATGGACGGAGAAGTTTGGCCAAAGCCAATAAATTCAGATGCAGTCAAGCGATACTATGTGTAACCATTTATGATTTCGTTATGTAATTTGAACTATGTCTGACCTGATTCTCGTTTAAGAGGGGATACGTAGGCAGCCTTATCGGTTCAGTCACAATGCAATAAAATTTTCATTTCCCCCCGCAATTGGAAACTGGGGCAGAATTTTGAGGAGGACCCTCAAAATTCCGAAGTAACTTCAGTCAATCATTGGAAGCAGCCGTCAGAAGCATCAACCCACTAAACTGGGGAAGAATTTTGAGGAGGGCCCTCAGAATTCCATAGCAAGAAAGGTCGCAATGTTTCGAACCACGTCGTGGTCGTTGGTTCATCTAAGCTCTACCTCCATTTGCATTTCTTGCATTGCATAAAGCTACTATTTTGCCTTTCGAGACTAAGCTCTGTCTCCATAATTGCATAAGGCTACTATTCTGCCTTTCGAGGTTAAGCTCTACCTTCGTTTGCATTTCTTGCATTGCATAAGGCTACTATTCTGCCTTTCGAGACTAAGCTCTGTCTCCATAATTGCATAAGGCTACTATTCTACCTTCCGAGGTTAAGCTCTACCTCCATTTGCATTTCTCTGCATTGCCCAAGGCTATTATTCTACCTTCTGAGGTTAAGCTCTACCTCCATTTGCATCTCTTTGCATTGCATAAGGCTACTATCCCGCCTTCCGAGACTAAGCTTTGTCTCCATTTGCACGGCTGAAATATCGCCACTTCGTCTAAATCTTGCATTGGCTGAAATATCGCCATTTTATCTTAATCTTGCATCTGCAGAAATATCGCCATTTTATTTAAGTCCTGCATCGGCTGAAATATCGCCACTTCATTTAATCTTGCATCGGCTGAAAGATCGCCATTTATATTTACACTTTACATCGGCTGAAATATCGCCATTTATATTTACACTTTACATCGGCTGAAATATCGCCATTTTATTAAAACTTGCATCGGCCGAAAGATCGCCAAATCCTGCATTTCATGGGCTGAAAGATCGCCAAAATCATCCGAAGGCGTCATTGTCAGAGGCACCATTTTCATAGCCCGAGAACATCATGCCATGGCCTGAGGACCACACTTTTATCTCTGCATCGCATTATTCAAAGGCATCATGGTTCGGAGGCATCATTCTCATAGCCCGAGAGCATCATTTCATAGCCTGCGAATCCTTTATTATGTGTTTCATGGCCCAGGACACCATAGTCCGAGGACGTCATCCTAATCGTCCAAAGACAGTATTCACGGTCCAACGGGAACTTGCATCACGTTTAAATTTACGCACAATATATGTTGGTATTATTCATTTGCAGGTACACCGGCTAGCAACGGCCGTCTCGGCAGGAGCAATCCCGCTCCAGTTCCCGCAGCCTATCAGACTCTAACCATCCTTCTCAACCTGAAAATCGCGTCCGCTTTTCGAAAATCTCCATCGGCATATTCCGCCAATGTGTCCTGAACTACATATGGCCTGATTCCTATAAGACCAGGGATATGTAGGCAGCTCAGGAGCCAGAGCTCGGTCAAAATTCTTCAAATCGTTTCATTCGGTCAAAATTGGCCATCATATCTTTACCCGACAACTCTTTCATCCTTCCCAGGTAAAGAGGGGCAGCTGTTGATACCCAATTTTTTTCCTATGTACTTTTATATGCAAAATACTTCCAAAATAGCATGTACATGCATATATAAGCATGCCCAAGAGTGTTGCTATTTTTCCCTAATTTTTAAAGATTTTAAAATCAATTTATTGTCTATTTTTAGCAGTACAAAATCCAATAATTATTGGTGAATAATTTATTTCTATTCTCATATTTACACCAAAATATAATTAAGGTGATTTTTGTATATTTTTACAAATTTATTTGGCATTTTTAAAGCTAAATTGCATGTAATTGCAATTATAGCCTATGAGCGATTAATGGCATTTTATAATTGTAAAATTATTTCCAGTATTTTTAGATTAATATTTATATAGTATTTGTTGGCCCAGTGTTTTTAATTTACTTTTAAAATCATTATTACTATTTTTATAAAATAGAAAGGGAAAAATTGGCTATTTAACATTTAGCCCATTTCTATTTCGATTACAGTCTCATTTCCTTTCAATTTTGACCTTAAATTGACCCCAATTCCGCCCAAATTAAACCTAAATTACCCGACCCCTGACCCAATTTAAAAACCCACCCGGCTCCCCTTCGATCCAGGCCGTCAATCATTTTGATCAACTGCCATAAATTCCCCTTTCCTTTTTCAATTCCCAAACCTCCCTTGACCTAATTCATTTCACCTGAGACACCGCCTTCGAACCTTTTCGTCTCAAACTCTCTCAAACCTCTCCGAAACCCTAATCGTTTCCCATCTTATCTCACCATGTTTCCACCGGAATCTATGGCATCTCCGGCCATGAACGGTCTGTACTCATCCTTTCTCACCATCAGACCTAAGCTATTCAAGGTTTGAAGCCCGACTTCGATGGCCCTCTTCAGATCCTTCTCAGATCTGTAGATCTATGGCTTCTCCGGCCATTATTTCGGCATGTTCAAGCAATATGAGTCTTTTCGACTCAGGATCTGACTCTCCTCAAGACCTTTCTCATTTCTAGGGTTTTCTCTGCAACTCTAAGCCGTCTGAGGTTCTGTACTTGCTTATTTTCTTAGATCTGTGATATTTCTGGGTTTTACTTGACATTTTAAAGGTTTTCCCCAAATTTCCTTTTCAAAATCGTTCAATTTCGATTTTAGGGTTTCTGAAAAGTTTCTTCAAATATCTTTCTGATTCTTTCTGTTCTTTATGTGTGATCACCTATGTTAGGCTCGTATGTTTTCTTTTCTACTACGCATGAGGTTGCTCTTTGTTTCTCTTCCTATTATGTAAGATTCTTCTATTTTTTGTTGTTATTCCTGTACTCGCATGTTAATCCGTGTTGTTTGCTATATGTGTTTATGGTTGAGTTCTTTGATTTTGTTCACTTTACTGAACTCTGTTTGTGTTCCTGCTAAGCATATTTCATCTACTTTTGTTTAAAACTCGTATCATCTCTTTCTTCTGAACTTGTTTAAATTCTGAGTTTTCTCAAACGTGTTCTCATGACCTTGAATCAGTGTTCTTTCTATCGTGTGTGTTTGTCTCTCATCAGTCTTTGAAAAAGACTTCTGAGCCTCTTTCAATGACCTGTTTTCTCACCTCTATGTCTGACTCAATTCAAAACCCTGGGATTTGGGGGTTTCTTTGGCAAGTGGTATTAGGGTTCCACTTTGGGACCCTAGTCTTTCAGACTCACTATGAGTCCGCAACTGAACTTGAATCTCTTTTTGCTTGTGACTCTAAGGCTTTCAATGATAGACCCTTTTTCCTAAATGACTTGACAATTCCTTTTGTTTGATCTGTATGCTTTATATATGAGAAAATTTCTCTTTCAAAAGGTTTTTTACCAACTAATTGGTTCATTCTGAAATCCTTTTAATAAGGCTGACGAATTGTCACTGATTTTTTCTTCGATTGAACCCCGTTTACCTTTCTTGACTTGGTTCATTCAAATTGAACTTGAAATTCTGGTGTCAGGACTGTTTGATTGATTCCCTTGCCATATTTGGCACAAACCGTGTACTATTGATTGTTTTCCTTAAATAACTTCTATGTATTTACCCCTTTTGTGCTACTTTGAAAGGTTTTAATTAAACTTCTTTCCTTAACTGGTTTTTACCCGTTGGAATTAGAATCCCTTATCCAAAGGGAGACTGATTTCAATAATATTTCCTTGCCTTTCTTGCTTGCTTTCTGCACTATAAAAGGGACCTTACCTTGCATCTTACCACAACATCATACGAATTCTTTCTTCACACAACCTTCACACCACTAGCCTTTAAAATACTGACACACTTGCAACTCTGTTTTGAATTCAATACTTTGCTTTGCTTGGGATCTTTTGGAACTGCTTTGCTTGCAATTTGGTTTCTTCAAGACTACTGTTTTTACTTATTTCTTCTGAAAACTGGTATGTTCTGATTTAATTTTTGCCTCACCTCTATGTGTTTACTTTATAGTTCCAGCATTCTTGTTCTCTTTACTGTGCATGTTCAGTGATTAAATTATGTATGTTCTTTCCATGTATCTGTTTCTATAGTGAATCCCTACCCCTATTTTCCTCTATGTGTTTGAGTTAAGGTTTTGGCCTGGCAGTATCCAAGTTACTACTTAGGCCTGAACTTGATCTTCAATAGATCCTAACTTGTAAGATGTGGCTAATAGGCTGTTCAGGGGTGTGCCAACATTCCCAATTGCTGGGCATGACCACCAGCCTGCCATGGATTTCCTAATTCCCCTCCCTATGCACTTACATTTATTCTCAGACTCTTAAGTTCTGCCCCTCCTCTTATGAGCCTTGCTTTGGGACCTGGAGCTCCCTCTGAACTTGGACATTCGAGGGCTGACTATTCCACACTGCACCATAATCTTAATTCTGCAATGTAATTGGGTGTAAGCACTGCGTGGGGTTCATAAAGCTCCTTGGAACTTTGACACACCCAAAGGATGAGAAAGGCTTTTGGAAATCTAATCCTGGAAGTTGGTTTATCTCATATTGTTGGACTTTGAGTCTGAATTAGGCTGTTTGGTTGTAGCTGGAACTTCTGATGTAATTTTACTTTTCTTTCTTTTGATTCATTCGGGTCTGTAATAATTTGTAGTAACTATTGGGGATGGTTAGTGGAAAGGGATGGGGATGAATGTATGAAAAAGGGTAGAAAACATGCCTATAAGTTATTTATTTCTGCATTCTCATCTTAGAAAACATGCCTATAGGTTATTTATTTCTGCATTCTCATCTTAGAAAACATGCCTATAGGTTACCTATAAACTTCTGCATTCTCATCTTAGATAGCTTGCCTAAAGGATTTTTAATTCCTGCATTCACGTACACAGCATGCCTACAGGTCATTTATTTCTGCATCTCTGCATATAGAAATCCTGTTTCTAAGTCCTTGCATTTCTGCATATAGAAATCATGATCATAGGTTTCTTTTCTGCATTTCTGCATATACATGTCATTAGGCAAACAATCTAGGCTTAATAATGATCAATTGCGTTCTAGATACCATAGGACTCTTGCATCTATGTAATCATTTTAAAACCAATAACGCCTAGATAACTTGCATATAGGAATAATCAATCGAATCGGCCTCGTCTATTTTATCTATACGTTTAAAACCAGTCATAAGTTCGTTTAAAATCTGCAGATCTTTTGTCTATAAAACCAGTGATCCTTTCTTTAAAGTCAGTATGCTTCGCTAGATATCATGCCTATAGATCTCACTTAGGCAAACCATTAGGTTTTAATTAACTGTGTCAGCTCTGATAATTACAACCAGACAAGGCTAATTCGGACTCCTCATCTGAGAAATATGTGATAAATCAGCCTGTCCTAACGCTTTTAAATTTAATTCAGACCATAACCAGTATCTGAAGTCATGCTATATATTTGCCTTTAAGTGAGGAGGTCTGTTTGAGCCTTAACTGCTGTTTGCTTCTCCCCTATTTGATTATGTGTTTTTTGATTGTCGCCTAGACTTTTATCCTTTTAAAACTTCTGAAAAGCCCCAACTCCCTCCCCTTTAGGATTAGTAGTCTCAATGCCTCCGGGACTGATAGGATCGGGACGGGTAATAACATGCAATAAGTAAAAAACGATACTATTCCGCGCTTTAATACCTTAATGGGGTGGGAAGGGTATACATGGATATGATGGTCATGAGATAACACCACGCGTATAATTGGTTACCGGGTGTTGCGTGGATGATCCATGTTATTTATAAACATAGGACCCCCCTCTCTCCTTATGTACTTTCGTTATTGTTTTCTTTAAACTGTCAGTTTCCAGCTCTTTAAACCTTGTATTTCGCTTCAAATCATTTAAAACTTCTTTGAATTTCCAGCACTGTTTTCTTTTTAAACTTCCGCCCATTTCACTTCTTTTGTCTGATTGTTTGCACTCATTATTTGATCCTTATTTTTCTGCACTTATACATTCTTTTAAACAACTATGAAAGCACCTATTTCCTGACTTCAGCATGTTTAACCTTTATACATTCCTACTTGTAATCTTTATGTGTGTTTACTTGTTTAAAAGTCACAATTGTAGCATGGCCGGGAACCACACTAGTGGATCTTGGGGGGTGCCTAACACCTTCTCCCTGAGATAATTTCAAGCCCTTACCCATTCTCTGGTTCTTCTTTCTTTTAAATTCTTAGTGTCCTAATGCATTTAATCATTAGGTGGCGACTTTTCTAAATCTCAAACCCAAATTCCCAAAAGGTATAGATTTGTCCGCCCAAATGTCGTAAACCCGATTTCGCCTTTAGAAAAAGGGGGCATCGACAATGCTATGTGTAGCACCCCAACTTGGGGACGATTACCAAGTATTGCACAGAAGTGATCCTATAGGCTAAAAACCTAGGACCCCTTTTACTCCTTGTTTTAAACGTAATATCTATTTGTCTAAATTGCTTTGTTTGCTAATAAGACTAATTCACCTAATTCGAGTTTGGCCAGGACCCACCGTTGTGGACCTCGAGGGGTGCCTAACACCTTCCCCTCAAGGTTATTTCGAGCCCTTACCCAATCTCTGGTTATGCAAACCGGTTTATGAGTTACTTGATCTAGGTGCCCTAACACACCTTAAATCCGTTAGGTGGCGACTCTTCAAATTTCATACCTAATTCTCGAAAGGAAATGAGTTGTCCCAAAGAATGTCGAAACCCGAACTCCGCGAGGAAAAAGGAGGCGTGACAGCACCATTATATTGAAAGGTGTTCATTATCTCCTCGGAGTCCATCAGATGATTGTTTGGATCTTCGTTCATCTTTCCTCTAAAGACACAACTGTTTTGGAGGGTTTGATGTAACCCTTGCTTTAGCTCAATATTATTAGCTACAACTGGAGGGGGTCTCACACTTGATAAACCTTGGTTGTAGATCGGTCTACCATAATCACCAAGTGGTCTCCCTTGGCCAAGAGCTATGTTTCCGAACTGGTCTGCACGCAAAGGCTGATTCTGAGCCTTTCTTCACGCCCTCTCTTCTTCATATGAAATTTCTGCATCTCTAACAGCTGCTTCCTCAGCATCTCGAGCAGTTTTTTCTCTTATTTGGACTGCCTCTTTCGCAACCAAATCCAAATTATTATCATCTCCAGCTATACTTTCTTTAGTTGAGGAATGCCCAACCTTCTTTATTTTATCGGGGAGACTTCATTCCTTCCTCAACTGTCGCAGATGTTTCTCCATTTCTGGTTCGTATGATTGCACTTCTTTCCCAGAAGATCTAGTCATGCACCTATCTAACCTGTAACATGCGAAAAGTCAAAGCACACAAACGTAAAAAGAGAAAAATAAAATAAAAGAAAAATTCTTGAATTAGCACTACAAACTATTTCAAACACTATTGATTGCCAATCCTCGGCAACGATGCCAAAATATGACGAGCGCACAACACACACGAAAATATGCTCGCTAGTCGAATATATTAATTTATAATATCTTATCCACATGGATTGGAGTTAAACAGTATTATTGTAGTTTATAGCTTAATTGCTATCCAAGATGATCAACAATTGAGATTTATGTGATTTAAACTAAAATTAACTAATAGTCTAAACTATTGATTAGTGACAAACAACGGAATTAGTAACCAAAAAAAAGATATCAATGGGGAGAAAATAGGGTTGATAGGATAGGTGCAAGACAAGTGTTTGAGATCTAACTCTAGATAATTCACTTCTAATGTTCAAGTGAGTCTCTCGAATTCACTTGGTTATTAATTCATTTTTTTAGTAGAAAATCTTCTCTCGATTAAGTCTCAACCTCACAACATGAACCAATTTAAGATCGGTGAAGATATGCAAGACTTCGTAGTGGATTGGTCTTTAGGAGAACCTCTCTCGATTATCCTCCTAGCAAGGTTTAATCAACAATTCAACTACCCTATTCCGATTACTAAAAAGAATTAATGACTTCAACCAACAAAATATAATGCAAAGATATCATAAGTTATGCCTCACTCGATTACATGAACAAGTGAATATAGATGCAACGATTAAAACATCCAAAATAATTTCAATACATAAAACTAGAGTTAATTATCCACAAACAAGTATCAAGACATCAAATCCATCAAACCCTAAAGAGAACTACTCCATAGATATGGAGTAATTTATCAAAAATATGTTTAAGTCAAAGGAAAATATAAAATGATCCAAACTCTTGTCTTGAGTGAGGATTGAATGATGAAATCCTTGTGCTTTTGCTTCTCCACCTCCTCCTTAGCTTCCTTCGGTCTAAGATGTGTTAAAATTCCTCAAAATAACATTTTTACATGTATTTATACTAAGTAGGATCCTGCGTAAAATAGGATTCAGCTGTGTAAAAATTGCACTGGCGCGCCGCATGGGGCGACGCTCTATGCGGGGCATTAGTGGGAGACTTTAAAGAGTAGGCAAAATCAACAGGTAGCAATTTTACACAGCCGCGGCTGTGGACTTTTCTCAGAGCAAGCTTTTTTCTTCGATTTTTGAAGTTCAGACGTGTTTCTCGACCCCCGAACGTGATTCCGGCTTAATCCCTTGGGATTTTACTCAGACTTCAAGGCTCCATATCTCCGAATTCATTCCATAACATCTACATAGCTCGGAATCACTCCTACAGGGCATAAAACACACAATAAGTGCAAAACACTAGTGACTAAAGCTCAAGCTCAATTAAAGTGCAGTAATGTGCAAGTAAGAGACTAAAATACGGGATTATAGCCTACCATCAGTTTTTCAACCTTAAAATCGGTGGTCACCGAGCACCCGTCAGGAATGAACGTGCTCAGAAGAGGTTCCGCCGCAGGTTCCTCGCTAAGGGTGGTATGTAGGCCAGTCCAGGCCCGGGACTGCGGACCATGTGGGCTTCTAGGCCTAAACGGTCCTTAACCGGTTAGAACCGGGACCGTGGAGGTGGTCCGGTCCTTCACAAAAAAACCGCAAGACCGGACCATTTAAGACCGGGATCGGACCGGTCCTTGGCGGGCCGAAACGGTCCCAAACGGTCCCAACGGTCAGATTTTTTAAAAAAAAAAATTTGCCCGTTTAGGCTTTTAAAAACTAGTTGTGTAGTCTGCCAAAATAGCCGTTGGCTATTTTCAAAATAGCCATTTAACCCCCCCCCCCCCCCCCCCTCCACTTTGTTTTAACCCCATACTTTTTATAATTATAATTTTTCCCTATTTTCAACTATAAATACCCCCTCATTCTTTCAATTTTCTCACAAAATCATCAATCTCTCTCAATGTCTCTCTAATTTTCTTCTATGATTGCTAGTATTGCTTACTTTATTGTTACAATTTGTGAAAAAATTGTGAAGTTGGTGAACTGAAGTCTTCAAGTCTTCTACGATAATCAATTTTCAACAAGTTGTTCGTCAATTCGGTAAACTCGTTCCAACTCTTAATTTTTAATATTATAGGTTTGTTTGTTTTATTTATTTTCTATTATTTGATTAATTAATATGACTTCCTTAAAAAAACTTTTTGATAAAAATAAGGGAAAATCCAAGAGTGGCGAATCTAGTGGCCAATCTGTTCCTCCTCCACTTTCCCCAGCTCCCCGACCCAACCCCATACTCGTCCTACACCTGCTATTCTTGATAGTGATAATAGTTTATTACAATTTACTGAGAGTCAATTTTTCCATAATGTTGGAGCTGGTTAACAATTAGACCATGAATTAATGAATGCTCTTTATTCTAATCCAACTATTGATGAAAATGATGAGGAGGAAATAGATTTAGATGAAACGCAACCGGATGACGATACACTCACTAGTCTCGCTCCTGAAGTTAACCCAACTAATTATAATCCAAATGATGCCCCATCTGACCCTCTTGTTACTACCCCAACTTTTTCTAGACAACGTACCAAACGAACAGACACATCTATTGTTTGGCTATTTTTTACTCAACTAATTCCACAAAATAAGGCTAAGTGTAAAACTTGTGGCAAGGAATTAGCTTTTAAATATTTTGGATGTCGGGGGGGACAGGAACTTTGGCTAGACACATATTGATACACCCTCACGATAAAGTCAAATATCTTCGTATGAAAGTCTTGGCCAAGGGGACAAGTGTACCTACTCCTAGTCAGGATGAACCTAGTACCGAGTCAAATCAATTTCAACCGGGAATTAACACTGTTACTGGCGGTATTTTATATTATGATCCAAAAAAAATTAGGAAGAATTGGCAAAAATGGTTACTGTTATGTGCTTACCCTATAGTTTCCCTTTTGTCCCTCACTTTGTGCATTATATTAGAATTTTTTTTAATCCTACTTATAAAGGTTTTCCTCGCACAAACGTAAAGAGCGATATTTATAAATATAAACATGAATATGAACAATATTTGCGCTATTTATTTATTCATATAAATTATCGTGTTTCTATTACAACTAGTATTGGTGGAAGTGGTAATGATTATGATTACCTTACTATTACCAGTCATTGGATTGATGAGTATTGGATAATGCAAAAGTGCATTATTGCTTATAGAATAATTAACTCATGTCACACAGGGCAGTTTATTGCAGTTGTAATGACCCGACCGGTTGTTTCGAGAGTTGTAGCCCCATTTCCCCATTTCTGCTTTTTTATTTGTGTTCTTCAACTATATTATGATATGTCGAGTCAGTTGGTTCGGGTCTGGAGTGGTTTCAGAGAGGATTTGAGACACTTAGTCTCTTTATGAGAAGCTTAAGTTGGAAAAGTCAACCGGATGTTGACTTATGTGTAAACAATCTCGAAGTTGAATTTTGATGGTTCCGTTAGCTCTGTTAGGTGATTTTAGACTAAGGAGCGCGTGTGGAATGTGCTTTGGAGGTCCGTAGTAGAATTAGGCTTCAATTGGCGAAAGTTAGATATTTGGTGATTGTTGATAGTACCCGTAGCTGGTCATTGGAGATCGCGAGGTAGATGTTACACCCCATGTTTTCCTACATGAAAGTACGCCATAAGTAAATTGATGTAAGCTCGAAAATAAAATTTTCTTTGAAAGTATATAAAGTTATTTAATATTTTTACACCCCGTACTTCAGACGTCACTGTCATTGTAGGATTATCTAATGTAAACTCAAAAAGGACGAAATCCTTCTACAAGGATAAGAAAGGTTTATTCAAGTCTTAAGTAAGTTAAGATGAATATGAGATTTATTAATCATGATTTAAATGAGTTTAAAGTCATTATATGACTATATATGATGTTTGGATATGAAATATAAAGTTTGGGAAAAATCGGATTTAAGTTGCGGAAAAACCGACTAAGGATTTTGCCTTGTAATGAAGCGTTTTGAGCAATACATTCTCTGTATTATATGAAGTCTTTTTGGGACATATTATATACCAAAATGAAGGTCTTGGAACCTAGTTTCCAATTGTCCAAACCATTTATTCATACGACATCGGGGTAGAGAAATATGAATTTATAAGTAGGGTCCCAAGTAACGTCGCCGCACTTCGGAGAAACTGGCAGTTTTATAGGCCAGGTTACGACGCAGTTTTATCCCAATATATTGAGAGTTACATGGAGATCTTTATATGGAATTAAATCCCTATGTGTCTAGTTTCCAATTCTGCAAATTATTTTTCAATACGATGTCGGATTAGAGAGATACAAGCGTCCGAAGTCGCACCGCTCAAGCTGCCAAGCAGGCAGCTTACCCACCTGCTTGGAGAGTTGAGGCGGTGGGCTTATAAGTTATCTTCTCCCTTGTATACATCGTAATTTTACACATAAAACGTACACCAAAACACTCTGAAATCTCTCTAAGAGCTGTGGTCCAAGATCCCAAGAACCAAACTAAAGGGAAATCAACCCAAATCATCATCAGGTGTTAAAGACTACAAGAGAATGCTCCTATAGTGTTGTGGTGTGATTGAGGGTTGTTGTGAGCTACACCAGCTGTGAATTTCAAGTTGTATCTACTGCCTAAGGTATGTAAATCATGTTCTTGGTTGTGCCTAAGGTCAATCATGTGTTGGTTGAGTTGTTTGAGTGAAAACCTACAAGATAGTAATTGGCATGGCATAAGGAATCATTATCTTTTCTTTGTGGGTTGTGTTGAGGCTATATATATGGGTTTTTTAGGCTGGAAATTGTTATAAATAGTTTCATTATTATGTTGTGGCTGTTGTTGTTAAGCTTATCTATGTGCTAATTCAATGGATTGAAGAAGATAACATGAAAAATAAGATGTTGACGGTAAAGGTTAAGGTGCTAGGTGTGTGGACTATATTTGAAGATTATGCTTATGATGTTTTGTGTTGAAAATGATATGGTAAGCATAAGTATGATGTTTTATATGTTGTAGGCAGATTCATGGAAAAGGAATTGGATTCAAACCATATTTTGTTAATCGTAAATCGAGCTTGCCGCTCAAAATGGTTGTTGAACTAATCGGAGAGCTTATTGTGAATTATATTGTTGTTGTTTGGTCTGTTTGGTGACTTTTGGTAACATATGGGATGTAGTAAAAATAGGGGAGGTGCTGTTCGTTTTCTTGTAGAATATTGGTTTCTAAATATGAGAGTTACAAAGCTTATATGATGACGACGAAGTCGGTTTACTCATTGTAGACGTAAGAAGATCATATTGAGCTTGCTTGACGACTGGATAGAAGATTCCAAAGGTGTGTTAAGGCTATCCCTTCTTTCTCTTGGCATGATCCATACGATGCAAACGAAACGAGCAAATGCACAATTTCCATAAATGACTCTATTCATAGAAATTCTAGAGATGCTTATGTTCTTGATTCCCCATGTGTCATATTATTCTATCATCTATTCATGGGTCTCAGAAAATACGTAAGTTGACAAAGTTTATTTCATGATATTAGTCAAAGATAAAATGGTCTTATGACACTCCAAAAGATTTTATTGACGTACTTCTCATGCATTGCATTCATTTACATTGACCCATGACCAGATGGCGTTATATAGGCGTATATAAGTATATATATGTATATGGGATATGGGAAAAGGTTACAGCGTTATATACGCACCACCACCTGATCAGCTGGTATACGTTGATGATTTGCCCACAGTGGCCAAGATGATATGATGGGATGCCCTCAGAGGCTTGATGATGTTATGAACGCATATGCCATGCATGGTATGACATTTATACGCATATGCACGACATTATAATATTAAATGATTCACAGAGTTATTCAGATATACATGTTGAGTCTTTTACTCCATGTTTCTCTCATGTCTAGTAGTTACTAATTTTCATTCCTTACATACTCGGTACATTATTTGTACTGACGTCCCTTTTGCCTGGGGACGCTGCGTTTCATGCCCGTAGATCCTGATAGACAGGTTGAGAGTCCTTCAAGTAGGCTATCAGCTCAGCAGAAGGTGTTGGTGCGCTCCATTTGCTCCGGAGTTGCTTCTTTGGTAAGTATGATTAGTACATGTATTTATTGGTATGGAGGGTCCCTTATCCGACCTTTATATTATTATGTATTCTTAGAGGCTTGTAGACAGATGTCATGTATACGGATACTTGTATGGCCTTGTCGGCCTATGTTTCGAGTATATAAAGAATCATGTCGTCCTCATAGGCTCCCACTTCATATGTATAAGTTTGTATTCCCTCATGCTTTACTCCGGTTCATATACTTATGATAGAATGATATGAAAGATACGCTATGTTGGTACTCAGTTGAGTAAGGTACCGGGTGCCCGTCGCGGCCCATCGGTTTGGTTCGTGACAGCTGCCGGCGTTCGCAACCCTGCTTTCTTCTTCCCTATCTTTCCTTATTTCTATATTTTGGATTCTAAATCATGTTAGTCTTGTTGTTTTCGGATCAGTTGTGTTAGATGCTCATGACTAGTGACACCTCGGTGTCGAGCTTTATTTCGCACTTATGTTTTCGGGATTCACCCCTTATTATGGCTTAGATTTCAGTTAATTTAAGAGTTTTGATTATTTCTAATTATTGTTGAAAGTTTTTTGGTAATGTCGGCTAGCCTAGTATCATCGATAGACGCCATCATGACGGGTAGTGTTTTGGGTCATGACAAACTGGTATAGCAGCCTAGGTTACATAGGTCTCACGAATCCTGAGCAGGTTTAGTAGAGTCTTGCGAATCGGTATGGAGACGTCTGTAGTTATCTTCGAGAGACTGCAGAACCCTTAGGAAACTTCATGTTCTTGAATTCTTATCGTGTGAATCTGTTGATTCTGGTAACTAAACTTCTGTTATTCTATTCACTCACAGATGGTGAGGACACGTGCTACCGGTCAGGACGGACAACCACCAGTACCACCAGTTAGGGCCGCGAGAGGCCAAGGTCGCGGCGAGGCCATGGTAGGGGCAGGGGTGTAGCCCACACATTTGCTATGGCAGCACCTGCAGATCCACCAGTTGCCCCAGTACAGGATCAGGTCCCAGTTATGGATGCACCAGAGGGACCAGCTCAGGCACCAGCTGTGCCCTTCGTGATTCCAGGTCTTCAGGAGACCTTAGCTTAGATTCTGACTATGTGCACCGGTCTTGCTCAGGCTGTCTATGTTTCTACTACAGCAACCACTTCCCAGGCCGGGGGAGGCACTCAGACTCCCGCTGCCCGCACACTCGAGCAGGTTGAGTTTAGACACCGGGGGCACCACCAGCCAAATCGATTGCACCTGATCAGGACTATATGGTTCTATTCATGCCTGATGATGAGCATAAAAAATTGGAGAGGTTTTGTAGACTTCAGCCTCTGACTTCCAGTGGTGCAGAGGGCGAGCATGTCAGGGTTTCTTGGATACGTGTTAGAGGATCCTCCGTACAGTGGGTATTTTGGAGACCAGTGGGGTCTCGTTCACCACTTTTCAGTTCTCTGGAGCTGCCTTCACTTGGTGGGAGGCTTATGAGAGGCGTAGGTCGGT
Source organism: Nicotiana attenuata (assembly GCF_001879085.1). Lineage (NCBI taxonomy): Eukaryota > Viridiplantae > Streptophyta > Magnoliopsida > Solanales > Solanaceae > Nicotiana > Nicotiana attenuata. The sequence continues at coordinate 40,487 of NW_017671404.1, forward strand.
TGGTGCAGCGCCCCTTACATGGCAGCAGTTCTCCGTTCTCTTTCTGGAGAAATATGTGCCCCAGTCACGCAGAGAGGAGCTACGCAGATAGTTTTAGCAGTTGCGTCAGGATGATATGACGGTGACGCAGTACAAGATGAGATTTTCTGAGTTGGCTCGTCATGCTATTTGGTTGGTTCCCACAGACAGGGAGAGGATCAAGAGGTTCATTGATAGCCTCACATATCAGCTGCGGATTCTTATGACTAGAGAGAGGGTGTCTGGTGCTTCTTTTGAGGAGGTTGTTGACATTGCTCAGGATATAGAGTCGATACACCGCTAGGATGGAGTAGAGAGGGAGGCCAAAAAGCCTCGTAGATCTGGTAGTTTTGGTTGTGTTCCTTCGGGAGGTCAGTTTCACTACGGTAGGGGCCGTCCCTTCAGACATGGTCAGACGGCTCGTCCAGCTCACCGTGGTGCGTCATCTGGCCATGGTTTTCACAGTTCTCAGCAGGGTCACTCATCTCTCAGTGCCCTTCCAGCTCAGAGTTTGTCCCGTGATCCATCGGTTCAGGGCTCATCTATGGCAGGTTCTTCTACCAGTTTTCCCGGTGCTCGGGGATCCCTTCAGTCCGCACCACCAACACTAGGGAGTTGTTTTAATTGTGGGGAGTTTGGGTATATATGGAGGCAGTGTCCTTTTCATCCGGGAGGTCCAGCGCAGCAGAGGGGTCAGACTGCATCTTCAGCACCAGTTACATCACCACCCGCCCAGTCAGCACGGGGTGGAGCTCAGTCAGCTAGGGGTCGCCCAAGAGGGGGAGGCTGATCAGGCGGAGGTGAGGCCCATTTCTATGCTCTTCCTTCCAGACTAGATGCTATTGCTTCAGACACAGTGATCACAGGTATTGTCTCAGTATGTCACTATGATGCCTCTATATTATTTGACCCTGGTTCCACCTATTCATATGTATCCTCGTATTTTTCTCATTATCTAGACATGCCCTGTGAGTCTTTAGCTTCATCTGTTCGTGTATCTACTCCGCTGGGCGATACTACTATTGTGGACCATATGTATAGGTCGTGTGTAGTTACCATTGGGGGATTGGAGACTAGAGTGGATCTTCTACTGCTTAGTATGGTTGATTTTGATGTGATATTGGGTATGGATTGGCTGTCTCCCTATCATGCTATTTTAGACTGCCACGCTAAGACTATAACGTTGGCGATGCCGGGGTCGCCTCGGATTGAGTGGAGAGGTTCTTTAGATTATGTCCCCAGTAGAGTGATTTCATGCTTAGCGGATGGTTGGGAAGGGTTGTTTATCCTATTTGGCTTTTGTGAGAGATGTCAGTGCAAAGACCCCTACTATTAATTCTGTTCCAGTGGTGCGCGATTTTTCGGATGTATTTCATGCAGACCTACCGGGCATGCCGTCGGACAAGGATATTGACTACGGTATCGAATTGGTGCCGGGTACTCAGCCTATTTCTATTCCACCGTACCGTATGGCGCCGACTGAGTTGAAGGAATTGAAGGAGCAGCTTTAGGAGCTCCTTGGGAAGGGGTTTATCAGGCCTAGTGTGTCACCTTGGGGTGCACCTGTTCTATATGTGAAGAAGAAGGATGACACTATGAGAATGTGCATTGATTATAGGCAGTTGAACAAAGTCACAATCAAGAACAAGTATCCTTTGCCGCGCATTGATGATCTATTCGACCAGCTTCAGGGAGCGAGGGTGTTCTCCAAGATTGATCTCAGGTCAGGGTATCACCAGTTAAGATTAGGGACTCAGACATTCTTAAGACGGCTTTCAGGACCCGATATGGTCATTATAAGTTCCTTGTGATGTCTTTTGGGATAACCAATGCCCCAGCGGTGTTCATGCATTTGATGAACAGTGTGTTCTAGCCTTATCTCAACTCGTCTGTTATTGTATTTATTGACGATATCCTGGTGTACTCTCGTAGCCAGGAAGAGCATGCCCAACATTTGCGGATTGTGTTGCAGCGGTTGAGGGAGGAAAAACTTTATGCTAAGTTCTCCAAGTGTGAGTTTTGGCTCAGTTCAGTGGCGTTCTTGGGGCACGTGGTGCCCAGTGAAGGTATTCAGGTTGATCCGAAGAAGATAGAGGCGGTCCAGAGTTGGCCCAGACCATCCTCACCCACAGAGATTCATAGCTTTCTGGGTTTGGCGGGTTACTACCGTCGGTTCTTGCAGAGTTTCTCTTCTATTGCATCGCCCTTGACTAAATTGACCCAAAAGGGTGCTCCTTTCAGGTGGTCGGATGAGTGTAAGGCGAGCTTTCAGAAGCTCAAGACCGCCTTGACCATAGCTCCAGTGTTAGTTCTGTCATCAGCTTCAGGTTCTTATATAGTATATTGTGATGCTTCTCAGGTCGGCATCGGGTATGTGTTGATGCATGAGGGTAGAGTGATTGCTTATTCTTCTCGTCAGTTGAAGCCCCATGAGAAGAACTACCCTGTTCATGATTTGGAGTTGGCTTCCATTGTTCATGCGTTGAAGATTTGGAGGCACTCTCTCTATGGTGTATCTTGTGAGGTGTTTACTGATCATCATAGCCTCCAACACTTGCTCAAACAGAAGGATCTCAATTTGAGGCAGCGGAGATGGCTGGAGTTGCTAAAGGACTATGATATTACCATTTTGTATCATCCGGAAAAGGACAATATGGTGGCCGATGCCTTGAGTAGGAAGGCGGTGAGTATGGGCAGTCTTGCATTTATTCCTGCTGGGGAGAGACCTCTTACGGTTGATGTGCAGACCTTGGCCAATCGGTTTGTGAGATTGGATATTTCGAAGCCCAGTCGGGTCCTAGCTTGCGTGGTTTCTCGGTCTTCCTTGTTTGATCGTATCAGAGAGCGCCAGTATGATGATCCTCATTTACTTGTCCTCAAGGACAAGGTTCTGCATGATGATGCTAGAGGTGTGACTATTAGAGATAATGGGGTATTGAGGATGCAGGGCCGGATATGTGTGCCCAATGTGGATGGGCTACGGGAGTTGATTCTAGAGCAGGCCCATAGTTCGCAGTATTCCATCCATCCGGGTGCCGCGAAGATGTATCAGGATTTGAGACAACACTATTGGTAGATGAGAATGAAGAAAGATATAGTTGGGTTCATAGCTCGGTGTCTCAACTGTCAGCAGGTGAAATATGAGCATCAGAGGCCGGGTGGCTTGCTTCAGCAGATAGAGATTCCAGAGTGGAAGTGGAAGCAAATCACTATGGATTTCGTAGTTGGGATCGCACGGACTTCGAGGAAGTTCAATGCTATTTGGGTGACTGTGGATCGGCTGACCAAGTCCTCGCACTTCATTCCTGTGAGTACTACCTATTCATCAGATGGGTTGGCTGAGATTTACATCAGAGAGATTGTTCGCCTTTATGGAGTGCCAGTTTCTATCATTTTGGACAGAGGCACGCAATTTACATCACAGTTTTGGAGAGCCGTGTAGCGAGAGTTGGGCACTCAGGTTGAGTTGAGCACAACATTTCACCCTCAGATGAAAGGACAATCCGAGCGCACTATTCAGATATTGGAGGACATGTTACGCACTTGTGTCATTGATTTTGGGGGTTCATAGGACCAGTTTCTGTCACTCCCGGAGTTTGCCTACAACAACAATTATCGGTCGAGTATTCAGATGGTTCCGTATGAGGATTTATATACGAGGCGGTGTAGATCTCCAGTGGGTTGGTTTGAGCTGGGTGAGGCTAGGCTTTTGGGTATACACTTGGTTCAGGATGCATTGGACAAGGTGAAAGTGATTCAGGAGCGGCTTCGCACAGCACAGTCAAGACAAAAGAGTTATGTTGACAGAAAGGTTCGTGATGGTGTCCTACATGGTTGGGGAGAAGGTCTTGCTGAAGGTTTCACCCATGAAGGGTGTCATGAGGTTTGGAAAGAAGGGCAAGTTGAGCCCTCGGTTTATTGGGCCGTTTGAGGTGCTTCGAAGGATTGGGGAGGTGGCCTATGAGCTTTCTTTTCCACCTAGCTTGTTAGGTGTGCATCCAGTATTACATGTTTCTATGCTTCGGAAGTATATCGGCGATCCATCTCATAGCGTAGATTTCAGCACGGTTCAGTTAGATGGTGATTTGACTTATGATGTGGAGCCAATGGCTATTTTGGAGCGGTAGGTCCGAAAGTTGAGATCAAAGGATATAGCTTCAGTGAAAGTGCAGTGGAGAGGTCAGCCCATGGAGGAGGCTACTTGGGAGACCGAGCGGGAGATGCAAAGTAGATACCCACACTTATTTGAGACTCCAGGTATGTTTCTAGACCCATTCGAGGATGAACGTTTGTTTAAGAGGGGGAGGATGTAACGACCGAGAGTTGTAGCCCCATTTCCCCATTTCTGCTTCTTTATTTGTGTTCTTCAGCTATATTATGATATGTCGGGTCAGTTGGTTTGGGTCTGGAGTGGTTTCAAAGAGGATTTGAGACACTTAGTCTCTTTTTGAGAAGCTTAAGTTGGAAAAGTCAACCGGATGTTGACTTATGTGTAAACGATCTCCGAGTTGAATTCTGATGGTTCCGTTAGCTCTGTTAGGTGATTTTGGACTTAAGAGCGCGTCCGGAATATGTTTTGGAGGTCCGTAATAGAATTAGGCTTGAATTGGCGAAAGTTAGAAATTTAGCGATTTTGGTCGGTAGTGGAAATTTTGATATCGGGGTCGGAATGGATTTCCGGAAGTTGAAGTAGGTTCGTGGTGTCATTTATGACGTGTGTGTAAAATTTGAGGTCATTCAGATGTGATTTGATAAGCTTCGGCATCGTTTGCGGAATTTGGAAGTTTAGAAGTTCTTAGGCTTGAATCCGAGGGTAATTTGGTGTTTTGATGTTGTTTTGAGTGATTCGAAGGCTCGACTAAGTTTGTATGTTGATTTATGACTTGTTGGTATGTTTGGTTGAGGTTCTGAGGGGTTCGAGATGATTTCAGATGGTTAACGGAGAGTTTGGAATTGGAAAAATGCAGCTGAAGCTGCTGCTGCTGGTGTTTCCGCACCTGCAAAGTGGGAACCGCAGGTGCGAGGTCGCAGGAGCGGCAAAGGAGCCGTAGAAGCGGCCACAAGGGACTTGAGCAGGAGCCGCAGGTGCGAAGTGTTTCTCGCACCTGCGAGAGACGCAGATGCGGGCAGGCAAGCGCAGGTGCGAGGTTGTTTCCGCACCTGCGATGATCATAGATGCGGTCGTGAGGCGCAGATGCGGTCCCAGGGATTTAAGTGATTTTCCGCAGATGCAGAGTTTTTTGTGCAGAAGTGGCACCGCAGGTGCGCATTTTGGGCCGTAGGTGCGAAAAGCCTGGGCAGAAGGTATAAATACAAGACTTCGCGAATTTTTTCTCATTTCAACCATTTTCAACTCGGACTTTTGAGCTTTCGGAGTGATTTTTGAAGGGGACTCAAGGATATTCACCGAGGTATGTTGCTTGAGCCCTATTATCATTAACTATGATATTTTCCCGTTGATTTCCCATCTAATTAGTAGGATTTTTGAAGTGAAATAAGGGGTTAGGGCTTGGAATTTTGGAGAGAGTAATTTGGGAATTTGAGGGACCAAATGATGTCGTGAGTGAATGGGCTTTCTAGTTTTGTGACTTTTGTCGGATTTCGAGACGTGGGTCCGGGGGCCGGGTTTGAGTCGATTTCGGGATTTGAGTCCAATTTAGTAGTTTGTATTGTGGAGTTGGTTCCTTGACATATATTGATTGTGTTGTATTACTTTTGGCTAGATTCAGGACGTTTGGAGGCCGATTTGAGAGGCAAAGACATCGCGGAGTAGGATTTTGCTCGGTTTGAGGTAAGTAACAGTTATAAATCTGATCTTGAGGGTATGAAACCCCGGACATTGTATCTCGTGACTATTTTGGAGGTGATGCACATGCTAGGTGACGAGCGTGTGGGCGTGCACCGAGGGGATTATGACTTGGTCCGTCCCGTAGAAACTGTAAAGTTGAACAATATGATGTTAGCTCTTTGTTATCTATGTGTCATGAAATATTGACTGTAAATCATGTTAGAAACCATGTTTAGGCTATATGTTGGCACTGTTGGGTCCTGTAGGGGTTGCTTTACATGTTGAATTGCCTGTTAAATGCTAGTTGTACTCAGCCACAATTTTTACTCATATATCATATCTCAGTCTCTGTATTCTATCTGATACTTCATGTTATTGTTGTTTGGGCTGATTGTCCTAACTTCTGAGAGCCTGAGAGGCTGGAGAGATTGATGACTGAGTGAGGCCGAGGGCCTGATTGTGAGGATATTTATGGGGTCGGGATGCACGTTGCAACATGTTTTATTGATTTATGACTGAGTGAGGCCGAGGGCCTGATTGATTTATGCCATGATTGGCTTGTTATAGCGCTTGGGCTGAAGGAGCCCCTTCGGAGTCTGCACACCCCAGTGAGCGCAGGTACCTACTGAGTGCGACTGCCAAGTGCCGAGTGATTGTGAGGAATGAGTGACTGGGAGGAATGAGTGATTATGAGGTTAGAGTGAATTGGGAGGACTGAGAGATGATTGCCTGAGAGGCAGTATATGATTACATTATTGATGCACACAGTTGCCTTATTTCCATGTTTTGAAAACTGTTGAAAGATATTCTTATCTGGTTTTATTTGAACTTGACAAAAATAAACTAATTTGACCTGAATTACCAGAAATTGGGAAGCATGACTATTTTCCTTTATGAAATTATTGAAAATGAACAAAATGATGTAGCTCGTCACTATCTTTAATTCCTTATTTATTATTGTTACTTACTGAGTTGGCGTACTCACTTACTCCCTGCACCTCGTGTGCAGATCTAGGAGATGTTGGACGCGGTGATTGTTGATAGTACCTGTAGCTGGTCATTGGAGATCGCGAGGTAGCTGCCGGCGTTCGCAACCCTGCTTTCTTCTTCCCTATCTTTCCTTAATTCTGTATTTTGGATTCCAGACCATATTAGTCTTGTTGTTTTTCGGATCAGTTGTGTTAGATGCTCATGACTAGTAACACAAATGATGTAGCCTTGCTTACCACTACACTAAGTCCTGCATTTAGTAACAATTTTCATGTTAGATGTATTTGTCATATTTACCATTTAATTGTGTGGATGATGTTATGAGAATTTTAGATATAGATATTGAAAAGGTTAAAATGGATCTTAACTGGCTTTTTTATTCAAACCGTAGAACTAGACTTAGAGAATATTTTAAAAGATGCGATGAATTTGGCCTAAGAGAAAGAAAGGTTGCTAAACCTTGTCCAACTAGATGGAATTACATGTATGAAAGTTTAGTTGTAGAATATGAATATAGAAACCCCATAAACTCAACGTTTAATGCTCATGTAAGTGATGAAGATGAGCACTTTATGCGGATTGGGCTAATGTTAAAATGCTTGTAGATTTTTTAGAAAAAATTCATATTGCTACAAATGAATTTTCTGGGCAATATTATCCTACTATTTCTAACTATTTAGTTTATATTGCAGAACTTGCAAATTTGTTTTTTCATTTTTCAGAGGGTGGGAAAATTTATCAACTTGCTATTGATTCTATGAGAAAAAGGTTTAAAAAATATTTTTCCCTATTCCCCCTATTTATGGTGTTGCTGCCTTGTTACATCCTACTATGAAATTAGGAGGTCCTCAATTTTGGTATAAAATTATTTATAATAGTTTAGCACTTGAAGAAGAGGAGTTGTATAAACTTCCAGAAGTAATAGCCTCAATTAAAATAAATGCTTAAACTATTTATAATTCTTATCAAGTTGCATTAGATCAGGCTAGACCAAATGTTCCAACTTCTTCTTCTTCTGATTCTCAATCATCTAAAAGAACTGCGGGAGTAAGAGCACTTAGTGCTTGGGCGGGGTTCAGGGGTTCTCAAGGTTCTACTACTAGTGATTTTTCACAACTAAATGAGCTTGAAGTTTATTTGTCACATGAAATTGAGGAAGTAAATCCCGACGGCTCCTTTAATATTTTGGAATGGTGGAAGGACAAAGAAAAATACTTTCGGGTTCTTTCAAGGATGGCCCGAGATATTTTAACTATTTAAGCTTCCACAGTGGCATCGGAGAGCGCTTTCAATCAAGCAAGACTTCAGCTCGGTGATAATAGAGCGTCTATGAGGGAGAGCTTAAAAATATTAGTACTTTTCAGAGACTGGATCCGTTTGAAAAGAAGAAATTTTGGACTTGCTAAATCACAACCAGAGGTAGACGAAGCTTACGAAGAAATGCTAGCTGAACTTGCGGAGGATTCTGCTTCGCCCGGAAGCGATGATGACCAAGCTTCTTTTCCGCCACCACCAACGGAAATTCCTCCGGACCTTAATGGATTTATGAAGTTTGTAAGAGATACCATGTAACTTGTATGAACAAAAATTAGTATGTATTATGTAACTTGTATTTTGGCAGATCTTGATTAGTTTCTTTTTCTTCTCAATGGTGGTATTAGCACCTTGTTGTGCTAATTTCATAGGGGGGAGGAAGACTAAGAAAGATATTGCCATATTTTTTTTAATGCTATAATAAAATTATAACGCATTGCTTTGAATATATCTTTACAATATTTTTGTCTTTAAATTTGAATTAAAAAGTTTAGGTCACAATTCTATAATATAATTTACAAGGAATTAGCTTAGATATTTTTATTACCATCTTTTTTTCTCTAACTTCTATAAAATTTAAACAAAAACAATATCTGTTGGGACCACTTAGGCCCACTTGGGCCCACTTAGGCCCGGGACCGTTAGTTCGTGGGCCCGGTCCCTGGCCGGTTCCTACAAAAGGATCACCAAGACCAGGACCATGAAGCTCGTTTAAATTGGGACCGGCCCACTTAGGACTGACCCACTTAGCCCACTTAGGCCTGGGACCGGCCCACATGCCACCCTTATTCCTCGCTGACCGGCCATGACATAGAGTAGTTTCTTTTTGTGGAACGGTTTTTGAAGTCTTCGCCGTTTCTTTTTAAAATGGAGGAAAAAAGAAGAAGAGGAAGTTAGAGCAGTACGCTTGATGATTTGGGATGAAAAAAAGCAAAATTCTTCACAAAGGATCTCAAGAAATCATAGTATAAGTGCTAGAAAATGGAGAAATTTCTATGAAGCAAGGGTAGAGAGTTTGGAAGTAAAGTTTGAATGAATAAAGAATAGGGGTATTATAGTTTTTAAACGACGGCTCGCATCCAGGAGTGGCCGACCATCAACTGACAAGTATTTAATTCCATTAAGACGTAACTGACGAAACGCTTCGTTCGTTTTGTCGTTTCTGACGTGGGGTATCGAGGTGAGAATCGGAAGCTCATATCGTTTATCTTCGTCTACTCTCCAAAAATGAGGGGACTATCTGTATACGGTAGAAATCGGGCTCGTCTACGATATGGTAGATCGAGCTCGGAACGTGAGGGACTAAAGATCGACCTCCGGTCCACCGGGCCAGAACCAAGATCAGAATGTCCGTCCTCAAAAGCATTGAGTCAGTGACCCCGATATCGACCGTCACCCCGAACGAGCTCGAGGAAACATTGTCAGTGTAACCAACAGAAGACTGAAATAACAGAAGGCCGAAATATCCGTAACCGGTCGGATATTACGGCGGAAATCTCGGCACGTATCAATAAGGAACCGACAAATTAGCAAATCAGGAGATTTTTACCTTTTATAGAATTGTACCTAAAGTAGGATTCTCTTGCTATATAAAGAGGGTCTAATTACTTGTAAATTACGTTGTAACACGTATTCCAAAGCAGTATATTGTTAATTTTTTGTTTAAGCTCTTGTTCTTCTGTATCTTGAAACTAATCAAATTGCATCCAGTTCAAGTGTGGCTCACCTCCCAAGGCTATAACTATTCAATTCGTGTGGTTTGAATTTACTTTATCGTATTCTATTTCAATTGCGATTTAATTTATCGCTTTGTGTCAATTTAATCCATGTATCCTTAAAATCATTTACAAATTCAATTGTTATTCGATTTTGAGGGTATATATATATATATATATATATATATATATATATATATATATATATATATATATAGAGAGAGAGAGAGAGAGAGAGAGAGAGAGAGAGAGAGACATCACTAAACCCAATCCCACTTCATGGAGCAAAAAAAAAATAACGGACTTAGATTGAATTGTGTCGCAACACGATCAAATAGACAAAGCATAATGTCACTATTTCCTCTCAATAGCAATGTAAGGCTCATCACTATGGTTGAAGTGAGTCACCTAGATCCTCTAACCATCCTCGACTAATCCTTAAAAGCATGAGATCAGGGGCGGCTCAACAGATTTTATGGCCTAAATCCAGACTTTAATAATAGGCCTTTAATTATTAAATAAATTAAGCGCACTCTCACACGCACAATTGCACACACAAATATATATAAGAAGATAATCAATTTCTTCTAATAATTTCTTCTCAATTTATAATATACAACCAATTTATTTAATATTCTTGAGACATTATTGATATTAGCTAAGAAAAATTCAAAAGACAGTATATACTTGTGAAGTAAAAATATAAAAATAACAAATTTTAAATTGGAAAAAGACAATAGAAAATTAGACTAATATATCTTGATTCTTGAATTTGATAACTTTATGTCAAAATATAATTTCACTACTTAAATTGCTTGCCACAATGCTTGAAAGAATTAAAACATATGCAATTGTAAGAAGGGAAAAATGAGAAGCATATACACATACTGGGAAATGGGGCCCTTATAAAATTAGGGCCTAAAGCCTTGGCCTTAGCGGCCTCCCCTTTCGGCCGGTCCTGCATGAGACAAGTCTTTTATGACAACAGAGCGGAGCATATGTGCTCTCAACACGTGCATAACTAACTCAAACAACAAGTATTGAATTTTGAAGTTTCTGCTATTACGAACACCCCATCCTAGGTACCTGCAGATCAATTTCAGAGAGCAGGAAAATTAACCTCGACATGATATTAGGGCGCCCAAGACAGGTCCTTCGTAGTTCCAAATTTTTCCATCTTTATATGTGGCATCAAACTCAATCGACTTCATAGATTGGATCCAAGCATTACCCCTATTTAATTTTAATTGAAAAATAGCCACTTTTCATCCACATAATTAAAAAATAGCACTGTCACCTGTAAATTTGAAACTATTAAGACTGTATTTATACTCAAATTGAGCTGAGTCAGCACACCATTAGTTAGTGTTAGCTAGTATAGTATGTTAGCAGATTTGTTAGTGGAGGTTTTTTTTCCAGCTGTATCTTAGCTGTACACTTCTATATAACAGAACAATACTCAATACAAGACTTAGAGTTTCATTTTCATAAAGTTAGAAACTCTTTATAGCTCTCATTTCTCTCTCTACGAACACCATCTTCTAGAAGCTACTGAATCCTCCATTGGAGGAGATATAGAGCTTAGTCCACATCTATAATCTCGACATGGTATCAGAGCGGAGGTTCTCTCATCGACCACGACTTTTTTTGATTTTCTGTTGATCCTAATCATCGAGTAACCTAGGGTTCTTCGTCAATCAGCAATGTGGGGGAAATCTCGATCGGGCGCATGCAATGACGATTCATCAACAAATAGAAGAATTTGAGCTACATTTAAGCTACACGAATATCAATCCAACTGATTTTGCATAGTTACGATGGTGATTGTAGACCAGGCTGAAGAGATAACAAGGAAAACAATAACACAGATTGTAATTGATACAACTAGCCCTCTATACATACATCCTTCTGACAGTCCCGGTTCCACATTGGTACCTGTTCCATTTGATGGAATTGGATATCGTTCCTGGAGAAAAAGTGCATTGGGAGCTCTTTCAGTGAAAACAAATTAGGTTTAATTAACGGGTATTGTAAGAGACCCGATGCAACATCTTTACATTTTCTTCAGTGGGACAGATGTGACGATATGGTTACCTCATGGATCCTAAATTCACTGGCAAAAGACATTGCTGACAGTTTTGAGTATGTGAACGATTTTGTTGAGCTGTGAAAGTAACTAAATGATCGATATGATCAGACGAATGGAGCTAACTTGTACCAAATCCAGAAAGAAATCAATAAATTGAGTCAAGGAGTGCTTAACATCACTGGCTACTACAAAAAAATGAAAAAGCTCTAGAAAGAATTGAATACTTTGAGTATCAAAACTGACTGTAGTTGTGTGTGTACCTGTGGGGCAAAGGCAAGCATGCATAAGGCAGAACAAAATAGAAGATTGACATAATTTCTAATGGGACTCAATGAAGTCTATATAGTTGTTCGAAAAAGAATACTCACGATGAATCCTTTGACATCCATTGCACATGCATTTGCTCTGCTGATACAGGAGGAAAAGCAGAGGGAATTCAGGCCGAGAAATCAGCTAACTGTTGATTCCACTGCATTGAATGCTAATCTAGGAGGAGAACCTTCAAGACAAATTACTCAACTGGAAATTAGATTACAAAGAACAGACCCCGACCTTTTTGAGACCATTACAAACAACCAGGTCTCACGAAAGACAAGTGCTATAAACTACATGGATACTCCCAGGGTTTTAATCAAGGGTCACAACAGTACAAACAAAGTTCTCAAGGATACAACAACAATACAAGGTTCAACATATAGATGAACACCATGGCAAATGTAGTTTCAAACATAGATGGAGGAGAGGAGGTGGAACACCAAGGAGAAAATCAAAGCACGAGTCTTTCAAAGGAGCAGTATGGACAAATTGTGAGCCTGCTATAGCATTTTCAGATTGGCAGTACTGGAGAAAACTCATGCAGTGCAAATATGTCCAGTGGAGCTTCTATAATCCATCATGCAGATGTTTTAATGCAAAAGTTGACTTATGGATATTAGATTTTAGGGCATCACACCATATGACTTTTAACAAAACTCACTTACAAAATATTATAAGCTTACCATAACCTTTGTTAGTTAAACTTCAAAATGGTTAGAAAGTTAAAGTAACTGAAATTGGAGATATGCCCCTAACACCTAAAACTGTTCTGTACAAAGTCTTGTTTGTTCCATCCTTCAAATTCAATCTAGTGTATATCAGCTCCTTAGTAATACATATCAAATGCATTGCATCCTTTTCTAACACTTCCTGTCTATTGCAGGCCTCTTCATTGAAGAATCCACTGGAGATTGGTAAGATGTGTGATGGACTGTACTTCCTCTGTTCTAAGTATCTAAAGAAAGGTAGTCTTACACCTGAATAAACATGTAATCTCCCTTATTTATCAGTTCATGCTGATAATATGAATACTATACACTGTCTATCTCATTCCCACAATCCATTCCCTATTGTAAATAATTCCAATTGCAGCAATGAAGACGGTGTTTCTGGTTTGTCTTCTTGCCCATCTCTTAGTGATAATGTAGATCTATTGTGGTATTTAAGACTTGGTCATTTGCCCTTCAGTAAAATGAGAGGCATTTCTACTATACTTGCAACCATTTCTGCCAAACAACCTTTCATGTGTACCATTTGCCCTATGACCAGGCAGTCTAGGCTTCCCTTTCCTCAAAGAACAATTAACACCACTAAATTTTTTTAAATACTTCATGTAGAAATGTGGGGTCCTTACCATGTGGTCTCACATAATTACTTCAAATACTTCCTTACCCTAGTAGATGACTATAGTAGGTCCACTTGGACCTATCTATTGAGTTGCAAAAGTAATGCCCTACAAGTCATAAAGGCATTTGTAAGTATGGTAGAAAACCAAATCCAAACCACTATTAAATGTGTAAGGTCTGATAATGGCCTAGAGTTTACTAGCAATGAAGCAGCTCCCTTCTTCCAATCAAAAGGAATAAACCACCAGAAAATATGCCCCTATACACCACAATAAAATGGAGTGATGGAGAGAAAACATAAATATCTTCTTGAAGTGGTCAGGGCACTACTCTTTCAATCCAAACTACCATTAAAATATTGGGGAAAATGTGTACTTATAACAACTTTTCTCATTAGCAGACTTCCAACTACTCCTCTAAAGAACAAATGTCCTTTTGAACTATTGCATGGGAAGAAGCCCAATTGGACAAACTTGAGCCAAGGACTACTCCACATGTGTTTGTAGGATATAATGTACTAAGTCTGGTCACTAAGCATTTACATATCTCTAGAGATGTTTCTTTCTGAGTCTGTCTTTCCTTTTACTTTCAGTTCTGTTGCAGACAACATACCACCTGCTTTTCATGATGTACCACCCATTGATAACTCACTTAATCATATTGATGTTTGTATGCCTCACAATACTAATGAAAACATAAACCTTCCATTCTCTGATACCACATCTTTCTTCCTCACCTACACCCTCTTCACATGAGACACATGTCCCTATTGAACACCTTCAACCCACAATATCACCTCAGCCTTCAGTAGAAGAACCACTAGGACACAAAAGATCTCACAGGGAGAACAAACTCCCCTCCCATCTGAATGATTATGTTTGCACTATACCAAACTTAAAGTCTAATACTAATTTTTCTCCACGTGCTATATTTTCTCATAACAACCACATTACTTCTGATACCCTGCATCCTGATAGCCAGTATGTTGTAAAAAACATCTGCCATGGTAGAGAACCAACTTCATATGAAGAAGCAACCCTGTATCATGCTTGATAAAGTGCCATGACACAGGAATTTGAGGCCTTGTATGCTAATAATACATGGGATCTAGTCCCCTTACCTAAAGGAAAATGGGCTATTGGATGTTGATGGGTATATAAAGTAAAATATAAAGCAGATGGCAGCATAAAAAGGTACAAAGCAAGACTAGTTATAAAGGGATACACTTAGCATGCTGGTATAGACTACACATAGACTTTCTCTCCAGTAGTCAAGATGACCACTGCCAGGTCTCTCATTGCCATTGCAGCAAAGAAAAAATGGGAAATCTCACAACTGGATGTGAATAATGCATTCCTCCATGGAGATTTGCATGAGGAGGTGTATATGCAGGCTCCTCCAGGCCTTGAAGTGCACTCACCAGGGTAATTTTGCAAGCTAAACAAGTCCTTCTGTGGATAGAAGCAGGCCAGTAGACATTGGTATGATAAGTTGATTGAATTCCTATACTCAAGAGGATCACACATTCCATGCATGACTATTCCTTGTTCCACATGAGGCAAGGTTCCTCTATTGTCTTTGTAGCAGTGTATGTTGATGATGTGTTGCTCACAGGGGTTGACTCAGAAGAGATCAACCAGCTTAAGGCTTTTGTATATGACATGTTCAAAATTAATAATCCGGGGAAGTTACATTACTTCCTAGGATTGGAAATCCTTTACAAAACAGATGGCATTATCATTTCACAAAGAAAATTTGTCCTAGACTTGCTAAAGGAGTATGAGTGCCTATATTCTCCAAGCTTGACTTCTCCCCTTGATCCTACAGTAAAATTGAAAGTTAAGAGGGGGCTCCATTGTCTGATCCTACTTTCTATAGGAAGTTAGTTGGAAAGCTGAACTTCCTTACTAATACTAGGCTAGACATAACATATGGGGTTCAACATCTCAGTCAATTTATACAAGATCCTAGGGAGCCTCACTTGCATGCAGCCTATCACATGCTGAGATACCCGAAGAAGGATCCTACTCTAGGTCTATATTTCAGCAATGTAGATGATCTCTCAGCTACTGCTTATTGTGATTCTGATTTGGCAGCCTACCCCGATTCTAGAAGATCAATATCTGGTTATCTTGTATTCTTGGGTGGCAGCCTTGTTAGTTGGAAGTCCAAGAAATAGGAAAACATCTCTCTCCTCAGCAGAAGTAGAATACAGAGCCCTAAGAAAAGGTTGTTAGTGAACTAGTCTGGCTATCCAGGCTACTTGAAGAACTCACTGTGCCAGTTTGTTTGCCAATACCTGTACATTGTGACAGCCTCTTTGTTCTGAACATGAAAGAACCAAACACATTGAAGTAGTCTGTCATTTTGTACGCACAAAGCTTCAGGAAGGCCTCATCTATTTGCATCACATTGGCACTGGAGAGTAGCTTGCAGATGTCCACACTAAAACTCTCGCTCGGATCAAGCATTGTTCTGTTCTTGGCAAGTTGGGTGTGATCTCCTCACATCCAACTTGAGGGGGTGGGGGGGGGGGTATTAAGACTATAATTATATCGTAATTGAGCTGAGTCAGCACACCATTAGTTAGTGTTAGTTAGTATAGTATGTTAGCAGATTTGTTAGTGGAGGTTGATTAGTTAGTAGATGTTTATTTTCTTTCCAGCTGTATCTTAGCTTTACACTTGTATACAACTAAACAGTACTCAATACTATACTTAGAGTTTCATTTTCATAAAGTCAGAGACAAGCTCTCATTTCTCTCTCTACGAACTCTATCTTCTAGAGGCTACCAAATCCCATATTCGAGGAGATACAGAGCTTAGTCCACATCTATAATCTCGATAGAAACTTCATTATAATAACTATTTTTCAATTACAAAACAGAAAAGTGGCTAGCTCGCGTTATTACTATCAATTTATCTTCTCGTGGACTTGTCCAACACTTTCTGATGGCCTATTAGTTAGCTGCCTAAGCGTGGTAGCTCTACTTGGCTTTTGATTGCCCAATCCAAGTGCATATTCAAAATTTTAGGTAATATTAGCTAATTTAATATTTGAGGTTAGTCTTCTTACAATTTTCTTGCTAGAAAAGAGCCAAAAAGGGACTAGAAGTACAGGATTAAAGACCTCTCACGATAAATATTTGTCCCTTCCCCTACTTATTCAGGAGAATGTCGTCATCTAAAGTTGATCGTTTATTTATAAGTTATAGGAGTATATCTTACGGAAGCATCAATCTTTATCGCACACTTTATTTGTCATGTAAGCCTATTTATTTTTATATACTAAATTATGTAAGTGTCTAGCTAGTCCGTTTTTGTCCGACAAATGAAGACTATGCCCACTAATTTTTTTCAAGAGTAATTTATGCAAAATACCCGTTGCACAATTACTCTTGTCTATCCATTTGAAAACTAGTTACAATATATACCTATCCAATTAAAATTAATTACCCAACCTACTCCTCCCACTTCTTTTACCCATTTGGCTTAGCTTAGCTTGATTTGGTTTGGCTTGGTTTGACTTGGCTTGGCTTGGCTTGGCTTGGTTTAATAACTTAATTTGACTTCATTTAGCTGGGTATTAGAAAAAATAGGTAAGGGAAAAAAGGGATTGGAGAGGCGGGTAATTATTTTATGTTGCATGGGTATTTGCTAAATTTCCCTTTTTTCGATCCAAAAGTGATATGGTAAGAAAGGTCTCTCTTGGCTAGCTTCAACTAGTTAAATAGATTAGGAAAGTCATATTGCAATTATGCCAAGCAAAACGCTGATTCTAATGCTATCACTGATCGAACTAATCTACTTTAAGGATTCACCTACCAGTAGAGAAAGAAAAACAACTTCAAAATTATTTAGTGGATTAAATTACTCTAAAATATATGAAAATAAGTTAACCTCTATAAGATAATAGCAAAAAGGCATAAGTACCCCCTTGAACTACAGTCAAAGTTCCAACTACACACCTTATCTTTACGGAGGTCCAATTAGCCTCCTCAACTTTTTAAAAACAGAATAATACCACCCTAAAACTAGATAACCAAATTCTTGGTAAGCAGTGAAATACACGCACTGCTACATGTCTATTTCGTAAGAAATTTAACTTTTTTTCTCTTTCTTTTCCTTTTTTTTCCTTATCCAAGTATATTTTCTTCTTTTTTTTCTTTTTCATTCTTTCTTCATATTCTGTTTTTTTAACAGTTTATAAAGATCCATTCTTTGATTCAGTCCTTGTTTGATTAGAGTATGTGTATGCAAGTTTGTTTCTACCAAACTTAAAGTCTAATTCTACCAATCAGAAACTGCATTTTTACCTACGGGGAGTTCATTATTACCGATTGTGAGTTTCGATTTTGATTTTATTTTTCGCTGACTTCTATGTTTCGATGGGAAGTTGGAGAAATAAGATCTGGATTTGGGTAATAGTGATGGTGCCGATTAAATGGATGAAGAACAAAAATGAGGCAGAGGAAGGTGAAGGTGATGGTTACGGTGTCGAGGTGGTGGTGAGATGAGAGGAAGAGGATTAGAGGAAAAATGGAAGAAAAAAATAGTTCGCCGGAGAAGGTCATCGAAGTTCGTGGTCTTCGCTGGAAAAGAAGAAAAGAAAAACGAAGAATGAGTAAGAAAAAGAACAATTACAACGCACATTCCGTGCTATTTGTACATCATGTCTCTTTATAATTTATAATTTAAGAAAATAATCTTTTTAGATCTCTTATGTGTAAAAGACAAATCTCTTACGTGTAAAAGTAAATATCTAAAAAAAGAGGCAGGATTATAAAACTAAAAATAAATTTACAAAGAGTCACAAAACCAATTGACCCGCACATTATGTCTTTATGGCAAGAATCTTTCCTTCCTTCATTTTTTGGTCTTTTTTTTACCTTTTTTTTTTTGAAATGTTACACTTTTGAATTTCACAGTAAAAATCGAAGGTCAAAGTCTTAGAAAGATTGAAGATCGAAGAAGCAACAGATTCGACTATTTTTACTTTCCAAATTACCTTTTACGCAAACAATCATGGCAATATTTTTATTAGTACGATGCATTTTGTGTTCGCATTTTCTTGATATCAAATTATTATCCTCCTCCCTATCCCACCACAGATGAAAACCGAAGTGAAAATATCTTACCTTTTTTTTTTTTTTTTTTTTAGTTTGACGTAAATGTGTTTAATGTTTACGAATATAATAATTAAAAAAGAAATTTGACATCTAAGTCAAATATATAAAATATAGCAAAAGTATTCATTTAAATGAGTGATGCGGGTTTCAGATGTCTTTTCATTTTTGCTCCTTATAAAAAGTAAGTTTCTGTGTCAAATAAATTCCATATATTATCTCGTTAAATTGATTTCAAGAAAAATGTATCATTTTTCTATATAAAAAAAAACAGTGTACAGGAAATAAAAATTAGGGATTTTTACGTTCCTATGCCACATAAGAAAAACCTTATTACCCTTAATGTTTAAGGTTTGACTTAATTACACTTAGTATACCAAATTACCAATTCTATATCATCTCCCTATTAAGGTCACAATCCTCTCCCTTCTCTCTAGGAAGACCATGAATCGTGATTCCGTCACTATTCATCGGCCATAACTCCGGCATCCGGCAAGGTAAGGTCACAATATTGGTCCCAAAAGAACACCCTTCTCATTGTGAACAATCTCCGCTTGATTTCTTCCTAAAATCTATAATCATTCACAACAGATCTTAAAATTATTTTTAAGAGCTACTGTAGCATCGAGCTCTCTTTAGCCAATTTCAACGTTTGCTGCCCTTGCAAGTTTCTGCTTATTGTAACGTGAAGTTGGATGATTGAAGATCAACTTGGATGGTTTGTTTTTAAGCGTGATTCACAGGTTTGAAGCTAAAATCAAAACCAGATTTTAAAAAGTTTTTCGGAACTACTGTAGCATCGAATTAGCATAAGCTGATGCATTTCTTGTCATAGTTATTAAGGTGCTAAAGAATTATTTTTGGTGCAAGAGAGTGCTGTCGTGAAAATCTGGGTTGATCTATGTTTTTCAAGATTCCTGAAGGTAAACGTTAGAGTTGATAGATCACTGCTCCTTTACGCAGTGCAGCCATGGCCACTATGGCCAGTGGCCAGCTACCCTCACTCGTTGGGCCTCCTCCCCAACCTCCCCCTAACATCACCCAGCCATGCACGACAACACCTATGGATTATGCAAAGCCTGTAAAACCTACGACCAGCACTTCGACATTGCAAGATCGAGCAGCAGTAGATGCTACAATTGAATGAGAATTGGGATAATACAAATAATCTACAATTTATCTGCAAAATATCTACAAACTGGGTACATTGAATTTTTATATCCCAAATCTCATTCAATTGTAGCATAATTGGTATTTTTGACATAATTGCGTTTTTTCAGAAGATTTGTAGAAGTTTTAGCCGTTTTATATTGGTGAAAATAGAAAATAAAGCATCTACAATCAGAATACAAATAACCTACAATTTATTTATAGTTTATCTACAATTTATTTACAATTTCTGCAATATGTCTTCTTCTTCTACAATTTCTGAAATCACTATTCATCGGCCATAATTCCGACATCCGCCAAGGTAACATCTCAAAATTGGTCCCAAAAGAACACCCTTCTCATTGTTAACAATCTCCTTTTGTTTTTTTCCTAAAATCTACAATCATTATGCTACAATTGAATGACAATTGGGATATTAAAATTCAATGTACCTAGTTTGTAGATATTTTGTAGATAAATTGTAAATTATTTGTATTATCCCAATTCTCATTCAATTGTAGTATAATTGGTATTTTTGACATAATTGCGTTTTTTCAGAAGATTTGTAGAAGTTTTAGCCGTTTTTTATTTGTGAAAACAGAAAATAAAGCATCTACAATCAGAATACAAATAATCTACAATTTTTATCTACAATTTCTGCAATATGTCTTCTTCTTCTTCTTCTTCGAGTTTCAAACTGAAATTCAGTCAAAACCAAGTCTAATCTTCACCAAACCCCTCAAAATTGAGATATAAACTCCAAACCATATTCCCGATTATTTTCAACAACACCCAATCCAAATAAATAATGATTTTTAAAAACCCAAATTTGAATTCAAAGCTTTCAAGCTTTTTAATGGTTGTCAATGGTGGAAAATATCTGGATCGGCCATAATTCCAGCATCCGGCAAGGTAACATCTCAAAATTGGTCCCAAAAGAACACCCTTCTCATTGTTAACAATCTCCTTTTATTTTTTTTCCCCTAAAATCTACAATCATTTGCACCAGATCTTAAAATCGTTTTTAAGACTTACTGTAGCATCGTCTTCTCTCTAGCCAAATTCAAAGTTACTGCCATATTGTAACGTGAAGTTTGCCTAAGTGTATGGATGTTTGAAGATCAATCGTGATTCATAGCTTTGAGTTGAAACACAATGTAGCTTCATCAGGGAAGATTCTGCCCTATTAATTCCTAATAAACGAATGGTACAGAAATTGTAGGAAATATATGGACTAGGCGGGTAATTTAAATACTATGCTCATATTTGGTAATAAAGTTTCATATATGGTATAGGAAGGAAAAAATCCCTAAAAATTAATAGTTCTAATTTATTTTCCCCACACGGGCCACTACAAGACCACTCAACTCATCTTTCCCTTTTCTGACAACAACAACAACAAACCCAGTATGTTCCCACCAGGTGGAGTCTGGAGAGGATAGTCTGTACGCAGACTTTATCCTTACCTAACAAGTAGAAAGGCTGTTTTTAATAGACCCTCGACTCATGAAGGGTAATAAGAAAAAGAGGAAAGCAAGAATGGAAGAAAGAGGGAAGAGAAAAGAAAAAGGGAGAGATAAAGAATAAATAGTACCCAATAATAACAACAGAGAATACAATACCCGAGGCGAACAAAACGACGTAATCAATCTGCAACATTCTCATGGATGCTCACAATCCAAGAATCACTCCTTTGCCATCTGAACCACCTGACGCTACTTCAATGCACATCGATACTTCCGCCAATACCTAAAACCAAGGCTCTTCTTCATTTTTTCACAAACTAATCTCAAAGACTCAATTAATACCTGACCTTCCAACTATTCAAACTGATCCTATAGCACTAGACCTTACAGATGAAACCCACTACACTACAGAAATGGATAATTTCATCCTACTCACTGCAATAGAGAAATTCAGACTATACTCCCTTGGGAAATACTCTATCATTGTAAAAGTGTAAGGGAAAAAAGTAGGACACCAACTACTTAAACAAAAGATTTATGCACCAGTGAAAACCCATAGAAGATCTGCCACTAATAGATCTTGGTTCAGATTTTTATTTGATTAAATTCCAATGCAAAGAAAATATGCTTCGTGCTCTCCACGATGGTCCTTGATTTGTTCTCAACTACTTCCTCTCCGTCCGACGTTAGGAGCCTAAGTTTATGGCATCCATGACTAACTTAACATACTCTGCGATTTGGATACACCTACCGGAACTACCAACATAATTTTATGACTTGGAACTCCTCCACAAACTAGGACAATAAAATTGGCAAATTACTTAAAATTGATGGGTGTACATCTGCTACAACTCGTAGCCGTTACGCATGCCTCTGCGTTGAGGTTCCACTTGAAATACATCTCTACGTTGGTACTCATCGCCAAACTATCATGTATGAGAGACTTAACCTCCTCTGTACCAGTTGTGGACGCATATATTGTATTGGTGGAAAAATAGACATGACACGTGGATCAAAGTGACATTTATGTCTGGTTAATAAAGAAAAATGATGAGGCACGATTAAAATACCCACGGAATTTACAGAAGAAGGAATCGTATTTGACAATTAGGAAAGAAGAAATAGGCACGAGATGGATGGATGCCATAAAAAGGGGAAAATTCATGAACAATTACGAATATGGAAAGAGAATCATCATTATCCCTGATTATGTGCGATCACCTATTATTACTATACCCGTTACGAGCAATTTATGTAGTTAATGGTAGTAACGGGTAGAAATTAAGTGAGGGAAAACTGTTACATCTTTGTATTCTTATATAAAGGTACTTACCTTATTTGTATAATCATCTTTGATTAAAGAATCTCGTCCACAATTCTTGGGAGAAAACAACGTTCATCAATAAGATTTTCCCTCGTTTATTGAATACTAAATTTCAATTGCTTTTAACTCTCTTATTTTTATTTTTTCATTTTTAGAAAAGTGAAGTAAACTTGCTTATTAGAAATCCGATTTTCTTTGATATTGACTTTGACCACAAAAACTATTTTTTGGTTAAACAAATTGGTTCTGTTATCAGAAATCTGATAATCTTTTCACTTTCCATATTTATATCTTTAGCAATAAAGCATGTCAACTACTAACGAAATTGTTCGGATGGATGAAGGAGTCCAAGAAAGACAACAAGGTGGAACTCCACCACGCTCACGTGAAAATATACCAGAAAGGTTTACTACTCGTAATGATGGACAATGAGTTGATGAGCAGACCAACGAGCAGGATAACTTGAGGCAGATGATTGCTCAACAAGTTGGTGAAGCTTTGCGTGCATTTGCAAGTGGATTGCCACAACTCTGGAAAACCCTCGTTCGGGCTTGATAATTCAGGAAGTGGATGAATACCAAACGATTCTAGAGATGGAGGGCCAAGTACACCAAATAATTCTAATTTGTAAAGTTTGGTACTAACCTTGCAGAAATAGCTCAAGGAAAAAAATAAGCGGATAGAACAGATACCTGGAGTGCCGCCAGTGATCAAAAGAGTGGATATTGACAAATATTCGCAACAATCCTGGAAGCCAAGTGCGTCACCATTGCTAATTCCCAAAAGTTTAAGATTCCTGATATCCCTAAATATGATGGGACCACTGATCCACAAGACCATGTTACCGCATTTACCATAGGGGTTAAAGGCAATGATTTAACCAAGCAGGAAATTGAATCAGTCTTATTGAAAAAATTTGGCGAAACCCTCACAAAAGTCACACTAACATGGCATTCGCTCTTACTTGAAAATTCTATTGACTCTTTTGCCGAGCTTGTAGATTCATTTATAAAAGCACACTCAGGAGCTCAAAAAGTAGAAAAGAGAATGAAGATATTTTCAAAGTAAAATAGAAAAGCACGGAATGGCTCAGGGATTTCATAGATAGATTTCAGCAGGAGAGGATGATGCTACCACGTGTACCTAATAAGTGGGCAGCTATCACATTTGTAAGTAATCTGAATGAGAAAAGTTTAGAAGCAACGAGAAAATTGAAAGAAAGACTGTGGGAGTTTCCCGCAACTACCTGGAATAATGTGTACAACAGGTACAGTACGAAGTTACGAATAAAAGAAGATATGGTTTCCCAGCCAAAGGTAGAGGAAAGGTCCGGACATTCAGAGACAGATTTTTTTTTTGTAAGAACAGGTACGAGCCTTATATAGGACCCGCAGGACGAAATTCCCGATCAAAATAAGAACATGCACGGTTTGATTCGAAATTGAGACAAAAGGAGACGAGTTATTCTTCCCGATCTAAAAAGGAATGGGGCATAACCAGGAATAGTGATTCAAACTCTCGATCAAGAATAGGAGATTACAATTTCAACGTCAGTACATCTGAGTTGGTAGCTGTTCTAAGAGGAATGGGTGACAAAGTACGATGGCCGAAAGAGATGAGGTCAGATCCTAGTAAAAGGAGTCAGAAAATTTGGAGTGAATTTTACAATGATCATGGCCATATAACGGCAGATTGCAAGCTCCTACAAGGAGAAGCTGCATATCTGTTAAAGCAAGGCTACCTCACTAATCTGTTTAATTAAAAAGGAAAACAATCATACATGAAAAACAGGCAAGAACTACCAAAACTCCATTCACCAAAAAGAACGGTAAATGTTATAATCGGGGGTGAAGAAGTCAATGGGTTAACATACACGACAACAAAAAAGACACCCGAAGTCACCGTTACCCACGGGAAATAGGTTCGTCAGGTTTTGGAAGGGGACAACATAGTGTTTGACATTGAAGACACAGACGACTTGATCATCCCTCATAATGATGCACTGGTAATATCTTTACTTATTCATGATACTAATGTTAAACGAGTTTTGACTGACCAGGTAGCTTAGTGAATGTCATACTACTGAGAGTAGTGAACGAGATGCAAACGAATGATCACATCACACCTAAGGCACAATCGTTGTCTGCGTTCGATAATTCAAGTGTCATCATAAAAGGTGAAATCATATTGGCAACATTCGCAGAAGGTATCATCAAAGACACTAAATTCCAAATGGTAGATGTAATCATGGCCTATAACATAATTCTAGGAAGGCCATGGATTTATGATATGGATGCGATCCCGTCATTGTTTCATCAGGTAATGAAATTCCCATCACAATGGAGAATACATCAAATCAGATGAGATCAACAGGCAGCACGGGATATCAACTCAGTTGCAATCGCAAGGGAACACTCGAGGACGGAGATTTGAAATAGCAATTACATATTTCAATTGAGGATAATTTATTACCCACCTCAACTGAAAGTCCAAATAATGAAGTTGATATAGATTCAAGGCCTGATATGATCCTAGAGCCAAAAGAAAACGTGAATATCAAAACAACCACGGAGGAGTTCGAATCTGTTATATTATTCGTCCACTGGACAAACAAAAAACGTTTTCATAGGAACCAACTTGAGCTTGGAAATGAAAGGTAAGTTAATTGAATTTTTACGTGCTAATGCCGATTGCTTTGATTGGCCGCATTCAGACGTGAAAGGTATACCATCGGAAGTAATGACTCATAATCTGAATAAGCACCCATTGCACCCACCTGTCAAACAAAAGAATAAGAAGCAAGAAGCATTTAAAATTCAGGTAATCCAAGACGATGTACAAAAAATTCTAAAAATTGGCTCAATTCGAGAGGTTAAGTACCCTGACTGGTTAGCTAATACTGTTGTGGTCCCAGAAAAAAGAAAGGGAAGTGGTGAGTATGTGTGGATTATACCGATTTAAATAAAGCTTGCCCTAAAGATTCGTTTCCCTTACCGCATATAGATCAACTAATTGATCTACCTCAAGTTATCTTAAGTTTTTTAGACACATATTCTGGTTATAATTAAATAAAGATAGATCCTCTAGATGAGGATAAAACTTCATTTATTACAGACAAGGGGACTTACTATTTTAAAGTTATGTCGTTCGGCTTAAAAAATACTGGAGCAACGTACCAAAGATTTGTGACCAAGATGTTTCAAGAGCACTTGAGGAAAACCATCTAGGTCTACATTGACGACATGTTGGTTAAATCAGCACAAGCAAGGGACTATTTTAAGCACTTGAGTGAAACCTTCAAAACCCGGAAAAGTGCGCCTTTGGTGTCGCTTCAGATAAATTTTTAGGATTTCTTGTTTCTAATAAGGGAATCAAAGTGAATCCCGCTCAAATCAAGGCAATTGAGAAAATACCTGGTGTGCTTACAAGCAAAAAAGAGGTACAAAGATTAACAGGTAGATTAGCAGCTTTAGGGAGATTTATATCCAAATCTTCAGAAAAATGCTTTAAATTCTTTTCAATATCGAAAAAGCAAAATCAATTTGAATGGACTCACAAATGTCAACAAGCTTTGAAGTATTTGAAGTCGTACTTATCAAAATCGCCCCTGCTAGCAAAACCAAGGACGAAGAAAGATTACTTGTTTACCTAGTTGTATCAGAAGTGGCAATAAGCGCAGTGCTCGTGCGTGAAGACAATGGTAAACAATCTCCAATTTATTATGTTAGAAAATCCTTATTAGATGTCGAGACACGGTATCCTCATTTAGATAAACTTGCATTAGCATTGATAATAGCATCAAGAAAGTTACGACCCTATTTTCAATGTCATCCTATTTTTGTTATAACTGCTTTCCCGCTAAGGAATATATTGCACAAGCAAGAGTTATCAGGATGGTTAGCTAAATGGGCCATAGAGCTTAGTGAATATGACATTATCTATCAGCCTAGAAGTGCCATAAAATCTCAAGTACTAGCTAATTTTGTAGCATATTTTAGCTCGAACCTACTTCCTGAAGCCGTAAAAGAGGTACGAGTATTTACCGGGTCTAATCTGGGGACTTGGACCTTATATACTGATGGGTCCTCAAATGTAAAAGGATCAGGTTTAAGAATTAATTTCACCTTCTGGAGAGATTAAAAGACAAGCAATGAAGTGTTATCTAATTATTAACAATGAAGCAGAGTATAAAGTCCTAATTGTAGGTTTAGAACTCGCAAGAGAGCTTGAGATTAAACAAATCGAAATCAAAAGTGACTCACAACTGGTAGTAAATCAAATGCAAGGGAATTACGTAGCAAGAGACACACGAATGCAACAATACCTAGAAAAGGTACGAGAGTTACTAAGACAGTTCTAGATTTGGAAAGCTATCCAAAAACCCAGGGAAGAAAACACAAAAGCTGATGCGTTAGCAAATCTAGGGTCCGTGACTAATGTGTCAAATGCAGAAAATGCGATTGTGGTGCATTTGTTTCATTCAGCCCTTGATCATACCAAAAATAAGGTAAATTTCAATAATTTAACTTGGGATTAGAGAAACGAATTTGTGTATTATTTGCAGTATGGAAATTTACCTAAGGATAAGAAGAAATCTTAATCGTTGCGAATGAAAGCTGCTCGATATTGCCTAATAGAAGATAATTTATATCGCAAAATATTTAGAGAACCTCTAGCACGGTGTCGTGGACCGTGGTAATCATGCCGGAGGAAGATCGCTGGTGAAAACGTTAATAAGAGCGGGGTATTTTTCACGCCCCAAACCTAAAGAGGCGTGGCCGGCACCCGATGCTATACTCAGCTTGAGTGTACCACTCTGTAACTGTAAACTCTGGAGAGGTAACCCTCAACTTAGGTCGATGAGGCCATATTCTATATCATATGAAAATATCGTCTCTCTCATCTGAGGGGTAAACATATCCAAAAGCTCACATATATATAACTGTACAAGCTGACGAAGTCGCCATGAAAATATACTGATATACAAACTATCCAGGACTTATCTACAAACCTCTAGAGATAACAAAACTGTATCATGGTCGGGACAGGGCCTCGACCTACCCCTCAAACATGTATATATAAAGTGGACTCCAAGGTTTAGACCTAGTAACTCCAAGGAAGTGGAGCTTACCAACCAAGCTGAAGTTTGACTCTGTATGCTAGGAAGGTCAATCCAGCTGTCTATCAGGACTTGCAGGCATGAAATGTAGCATCCCCGGCAAAAGGGACGTCAATACGATATAATGTACCGAGTATGTAAGGCAATAGAATACTTGAATGCTGAAACTGAACTGATAATATAATAACTGAAAGTAATTGTGAGTCAAAGATGATCGAACGATATGCTTACCTACTGATACCGACTCAACTCTCTCAATATAGTAAGTAAAATGGTTGTTCGGCCCTATAAGGCTCGGTACATATAACTGTTCTGTTGTAGTAGGCTCGCTCATAGGCGCTCGGCCATACTAGGATCTGTATCTCAGCCATTCTGGGCTCGCTCATAGGCACTCCACCACATAAGACTCGGTATATAACTTACCATCTGATAAGAGATTGCCCAATAGGGGCCTATCCACCGATTATTACTCGGTGGTGGTGAAAATACTGTAATACTGTATATATATAGACTCTCTTCTCTCTTGGTTGAAAGAAGACAATACTAAACTGAATATAAAATCCGGATAAGGGAGAATACTGTAACTTATGAGACTAGGATAATGTACATGAGTTCAGGAATACGAACTTCTCTTTATGTCTCGTTATCAAACACATGTCGTTATGGGATCATTCCAAAATGAAGGAAAGGTTTATCCTTAACATACCTTATCAAACTCTGTCCAATAACAACGTTAAACTCGTCTCGTTGCACCTTAACCTACAACAACGATAACAATACTATCATCAATTTATGGAAGATACAACTATCACACAATGAACGATAAGCTTATTTTATAATAAAACGGGTAGCATCTCCCCTATAATCTTTACTTCCTCCTAATTCGACATGAAACCAACAACAATAATAACAACATGTATACATCATGTTCCAACCTTATATCCATCACAAAATATCACAAAACAGCCCACACGCCCTAATCAGTTCATATACAAAATAACAACCCTAGTAGAGTCAAACAACCCAAAAATATTACGACGAACGACCAGCCAGCCACCCTGCCGTTATGTGGTTTTTCTCCACACCCTTTATCCTCCCAAACTCCATAAAAATATTAGCAAAAGAGACAATCCAACAGCAACACGAAACAGCCGACAAAATAGTCCCAGAAGTTCAGCAACTCAAAACTGATTTTTCAGTTTACTAAAACGCGTTTCGACTTGTTTTTTATTTCAAATTGAGCAACACAACCAGCAGTGCATAATTAAGCCTCTTATCCTATAAAACAGCCATGAATTCAACATAAAAATAAGTTTACAACCAGCCAACAGTGACGCAACAACAAACAACATACCACGAAACCTAGCCCCAACGCAGCTACAAGAAGGAGAAAGAGAAAGTAGCAAGCTGTCCGGGGTTTTCGGTACTAGAATTACATCGTAACACCCGAAATAACCTAGGGTTAGTGTGGGATTTTTGGGGAAGAGTTGCAGGGGTTCAATATGGTTTTCTTGGTCTGAAATATGAGTGAAAGAAATGAGTTAATAATCCCTTAAAATTCCCCTCTTAGCTGACTTTAGGAGCTTCTAATTTAGGCCTCTCCTTTTGGCAAGTAGGTGATACACCTACTTGTCACCTACCAGTCTGCGCAAGCTCGTGAAAATGTGAATATATATCTACTCCAATTCTATATTGACAAATGTTTTGATGCGTTAGAAACTAGACTTGTAGATGTTCAATTTGGTAGGTGGATCATCCAATAATTCCAAGTATAATGGGGGAAAAGCTCAGCTACATTTGACCTAATTTTCAGCATATTTAAGAATGCAACTTGTGATGACCTTTACCAACTTTTGTTCCACAAATCGCTTGGCTTCAAAACATAACACACGGACTATCATACTGTCGCGCCCCCTTTTTCTCGCGAAATCGAGTTTCAACATATGACAACTCTTTTAAGGAAGGTGTTAAAAGAGAGAGTCGCCACCTAACGGGTTTAAGGTGCGTTAGGGCACCTATTTGTAGATAACTCTGTTTGACTAGTTTGCGTCACCAAAGATCAGGTAAGGGCTCGAAATTACCTAGAAGAGAAGGTGTTAGGCACTCTTCGAGGTCCACAACTGTGGTCTCGGCCGAACTCGAATTATATGAATTAGTCTATGTGATCAAATAAACGAAGAAGGGCACAAAAATTTAAGAAGTTTATTATAAACAGATCTTGAACAAAGGGTACAACTATTTTGATTCTAATAGGAAAAGAAAGAAAATAGGGGGGGGTCCTAAGTTTTTTAGCCTAAAGGATCACCCCGTGCAACATAAATAATACTTTGTAACTCCCTCCAGATTGGGTGTTACTCGTATTATTCAGCGGGCACAGACTATCATCTCCTGCTACCCGATTACTATCTTTAAGTTGTTACCTAAAGCATACTAGTTCAATTATAACTTGTACCCTATGCGTGCACTACTCGTCCCACGCCTACGGTCCAGGAGGCTTTGGACCTCTATTTGGGTAGTTCTAGACTCTACTTAAGCTGCTCAAAAATGATAAACCTAGGCGACATACAAAAACAAGTTGGACTTCATGTAAAGGCAATTAAGGGCTCAAGTTAGCCTCCACACATAAGCAAACAAATTTACACAAACAAATTAGGCATTTGACAGTTTCAGAATTAAGGCGAGTTAAAATCATTAAACCCTATAGGCATGGTTTCTATGTGACCTTGGAATTCAAACACGCAGGCAGTTTCATATACAAGGTGCTATTTTAGAAGAATGCTTTCTGAATAACTATATATTTTAGGAAATCTGGTATTGCGTAGTGATTACCAAAATTACAGATTATAAGTGTTCAAACCTATAGACATGATATCTAGGTGCAGTAGTTGACAGCGATAACCATAGGAGATATTCAGAATTACTTAATCTGCTCCTATAGGCATACTTTCTAAAGGTTGACAGTTTTAGCTGATTTTATACATATTTAGCTCCTATAGGCATGCTTTCTAAATGGACAGTATGATACAACAACGAACTTAAGTAATTAAAATCCTATGGGCATGATATCTATTGAGCGTGGTGCAGATTGAAAAGGGTGTTATTAGCATTCATTCCCTATAGGCATGATATATAATAATCAGACAGAAGTAGACATAAGAGCAGGTAAAATATTTAGTCGAACGATCATGCTTTTGAATAATGTGCAGGCATTAGGCAAGTTGAGTGAAGTGTGTGATTTCAATAAGGCATGGTTTCTAAGTTGACAAAGCAGATATTATACATCCTACAGGCATGCTTTCTAGTGAATAACTGAGTAGTCATGCAAAGTGCTCACTTCATGCTGTCTATAACCATGCAACAGTAGACATAGCATCTGAATAGTAAACAAGTAGGGTGTGTGTGCTTCTCCTAACATCATGATTTCTATAGGGCTCATGTAATCGAACAACACGTATAGCAAACACATTGTCAAGTCCTATAGGCATATTATCTACCCATGGCATGTAGATTTAGAATTCTACCCATTCCCTTTTCACTAACACCCCAATTGTTTATACAAAGTATTATTACAGACCCAGATTAACAAGTAAAATAGTAATACTACATGACAATAGACAGGCCTATAGCAGGCCCAAATACACAACTAAATACCCAGCCTTGCTGGGCCTTCTACATCATATCCAACAGGCTTCAACATAGCCCGAAAGTCATAGCCAATTAAACCCAGAAAATGATCTTCATTTACACACAGAATAGCCAAAACCCAGTAGCCAAAGCTGATCAATAGTCCCAGAAAGACAACCATTTACACAAGCCCACTGGCTTGTACAATAGGTGGAAAAGGGTGCACAGTTGAGCAATTAGGAAAAATGACAAAGAACCTTGGACCCTAGTGCGTCAGAGTTCCCAAGGGCTTCAAGAACCCGGGGTAGTGCTCACACTAGGGAGGTTGATGGAAGAGACTTGGGAGGGAAGGGATTTGGCTTTCAGCCAGCCCCAGAATTAAACTTATGACAGGAAACAACTAGTGAAAATAATACTAAAGTAATAGGTTTTGAAAAGGTATTTGCAAACTTACAGGATAATCATATAATGAACATAAACTAGCATATTGGCAGGGTAACATATGACAAAAGACAAAGAATCTAGGACTGCAAAGTTAACATGCAAGGCATTAGACTAATAAAACCAAGTGATGCAACCAATTTAGAACTTAGAGGATCAGATTATACCAAACTCAGGATTAACAGTATAATACAAACAGGATCAGGTATCATAGAGAGCATTAGTTAATCACAATATGCATAAACTCATACAACGACGATATTGGAGCACCAAAATTAACATGTAAGATGCTACAGGGTCTAGAGATGAGAGATCACAGAATGCAAATTACAGTAGACTATTCTCATGTGTCACAGAATGACATCAAAGTTGAACACCATCACAGTTGAATCAAAGTTCAGATACATATGCAGGAAAGAATTTAAACATTATGAGAGTTTAAACACTAACCAGTAGCAAGATTAAAAGAGTGCAGAGTGTAGAAGCAAAAATCCCAAATCCCCAATGCTTCAGAGTTCACAAGAGCCTCGAGAATGAGCTCCGAGCAGTGCTTGCACCGGAGGAGGTTATTCAATAGTTTCAGCGAGTTTGAAAGTAACGGTGAGTGAATGAGAGAGCAGTGGGAAACAGTAGTCAGAGTTCGGGATCTCAAAATCTCTTCTGACAGGGGTTTATATAGTAGAAATCAAACAAGTAAACATGGAAACAAATTATTCAAACACAAACAGGGAAAGATATACTAGAATCAATTAGAATCAATTTTAGGGCATCTAACACATAGAATAAGGAAGTTCAGTGATTTAAACAAGGGACAAAAAGTGACATGCAAGAATCAAGTAGCACTCAAAATAAGGAAATACAATAGGTTCAACAGAGAATAAAGAAAATAGCATATGAAAAACAATTAGAGTTTGTTTTAAGGTAAGTTCGAAAATAGGGAAAATATAGCGGGTTAAGAAAAAAAAGGAAAATATCAGTCAAACACAAGAAAGGGAAGAGTATCAATCAGAAATCAGTAAAGAATAAGGGAAAATCTCAAACCCTAGTTGAGACTGATGTCTTGAATCGGGCCAAATACGCAAGGACCGTTTAATATAACATGTATAGAGACGAGAGATCGTCCAGATCGTCACAGAATGAAAGTAAATCGGCTCGTTCTTTAGACGTAGTTCTTGCCAAAAATAGGGCAAGAACTAAGTGATGCCAAAAATATGTGAATAATGATAGAGTATCACAAAATAGGTAAGTAGATAATGAATTGATTCCATGTTTGAGCCGGAATAGGAGAGGATTAGGGGTTACGGCGGTTAGGGTTTGACAGAGTGAGAAGGGGAGGTTGAGAGAGTTCAAGGGCGGCGGGTGAAGAGGGAATGGGGAATTAGGGTTTGGGGTTGGGTAATAAAAGGGTAGGTTAATTGTAGACCGTTGATCTTGGAGATCAACGGACATGATTTTAAAACGGGACTAGGGCGGGTTAAAGAAACGGGTACCGATCGGGTTTTTGGGTTAGGGCTCATTTCGTTTGGGCTGGGGTATTAGGCTGGTGTATTGGGTGATTTTGGCTAGTTTTAGGTCCGAATTTGATTTTTAAAAATGGGATATTATTTAAATACACAAATTTAACAAAATAGTTTATGAAAATGCTTTAATAAATAAATAAAAATATTATTTATGCAATACAATGATTAACAATAGTAATTCAACATTATAAAAATATAGAAGGATATTTCGACACAAATAGTATAGATAAAAGCAATTATACATGAATATAGGCTATAATTGCAAAATTAGGTAAATAGCTCAAACATAATTATACGAAATAAAGTACAAATATTATGAAACATATATGAGGATGCACAATAGTATTTGAATGACTAAGTCATCACAAAATATTGAAGAAATAATTAATAATTATTCAAGTAATTAAAATGCAGAAAAATTAATTTAAAGCTCTAAAAATTATGGAAAATTATAGAAAATACCTGTAGAGGTTTAAAAACTAAATGTTGGTGCACATATACTATTTTGAAAGAGTGTGTGTGTGTGTGTATATATATATATATATATATATATATATATATATATATATATATATATATATGAGAGAAAAATTGGATATCAACACATACGACTAACATAACTCATAACATAGCCTCCTTATCATGTTAAGCACCCTAGTCTCACCCCAAAAGTACATGTTATAACATTCCCAACTTGTCGACTTCCGACGAATCTTATTTTCTTCAATTCATTTAGCTTCTAAGACTTTCAACCCGATTGGTACTTGTTATTCATGATATTAAATATTTGTAACCTCCTTGGTAATATAATTAACTTACTTTATGTACTTTTAAATATGATCTCACTTCTGAGCTTACATCAATTGACTTACGACGTACTCTCACATACGAAAATGTAGGGTGTAACAGTATTACTGGCCAAAACTTTTGTAACAAAGTGTGAAAAGTGTCAACAATATGCAAATAATATGGATCGACCAGCGGAGTTGCTCCATTCAATTATATCACCATGGCCATTTATGAAGTGGGGGATGGATATTGTAGGTCCTTTACCTCAAGCATCAGGAAAGGTACGATTTTTGTTAATTTTAATCAATTATTTTCAAAGTGGGTAGAAGCAGGTGCCTTATAGGTACGGGAAAAGAAAGTTATCGACTTCATTTGGAGAAGTATAATATGTCAATTTGGAGTCTCAAAGGAAATCATTTGCGATAATGGACCGCAATTTGTGGGTGCAAAGGTTATTGATTTTTTCAAAAGTTGAAAAATTAAACAAATTACTTCAGCACCTTATCATCCCATAGCTAATGGACAAGCCGAGTCAGCAAATAAAATAATTATAAACAATATAAAGAAAAAATTAGAAGAATCAAAAGGCAGGTGTCCTAAAGTACTACCTGGGGTGTTATGGGCTTACCAAACAACGGCGAAAATAAGTACGGGAGAAACACCGTTCTCGCTTGTTTATGGAATTGAGGCCTTAATTCCAGTGGAAATAGGAGAACCGAGTACAAGGTACACGCATGCAAATGAAGCATCAAATGAGAAAGAGGTACAAATTTAGATTTGACAAAAGAGAAAGGGAGGCAGCTTTGGTTCGGATGGCAGCATAAAAGCAGATGATCGAACAATATTACAACAGGAAGGCAAACATGAGATATTTCAAGACTGTGAACTTTATCCATAAAAAGGTGTTTTGATTAACACATGCGGTAAATGCAGGGAAATTGAGTACAAATTAGGATCGCCCATATCGAGTTAAAGGTATTACGGGAAAAGGAGCATATGAATTGGAGACTATGGACGACATGGTATTACCATCCCATTGGAATGAAGTTCACTTGAAGAAATATTGCTTTTGAGAAAGCGAGTACCCACGGTTGGTATCCTAAGAGTTTATTTTTTGCTTTGCTCATTTAAGTTTTACTAACCATTTTAGATGATAGGAAAAAAGATAGCTCGTAAACATGATGATATTAGACCCGAAAGACACGCAGAATACTTAATTATTCCCGATCTAGGTCACAATAATTCTGATGGAAAGGGTTAGAAGTCATCATCTAAAAAGTTACCTCCGAGTCCTGTATGTATTTCCTTTTTCAAGGAAAGGACCAAAGAAATAAGTTGATTCAGTGTTCAAGTTTTCATACTTCAACGCTTAAACACTTAGGGGAGTATGCATATGAAGAATCATGCAAAGGAATAAGACGTACACCACAAAAGCATAGTTTAGCCAAAGGAAAAACCTTGAAGAAAATGTCAAATTTTCAATCTCGCAAAAGGAGTGGGAAGTAAAGAGTTGAAGAACCTACAGATAACTCCTACAAGATTTTAGGTTAAGGCCACAAATTTAGTCACGGGATAAACATACCCATACTTATAAACCTGCTATAAAGAAAGCAATTATGAAAATGTTGTAACATAAATATTTGTTTGAAGGTTAAAATAAAATTTCTTCAAATTACTTCATATTGTATATCTTTGCACCAATATGAAGATAAGACGCTATCTTCATTAGTGTTGTTAATATAAAAGGGCCCTCTTTTATAAGAAATTTCGTGCATATTAAGACGCAGCATATTAAAGCATTTCAAATGCAAATAAAGGCTCAAAAACTTAAGAGCATAAAGAATAATACAAGATATACAACAAAATGGTATTAGCATTAATATCAAAAACCGGGGAAGCAAAAGTTTCCCAAAATCAACTTCAAGCGTAAAAATAAAAACAAATATTTCATAAGCACCAACAAAAGAAAAATTCTAAAGTAAAGGGTGAAAACTAGGGAGCATCATCAGCAGAGGTGGAAGGATCAACTTGAGAAGGCGAAGGCTAGGCATCAACTTGATCAGCTACGAGACTGTCTTTATCACCTTTGGAACTTTCATCCTCGGGTGTAAAAAATCTTTGACGTTGCTGAGTATCTTCAATTGCCTCTTTAGCCTTGGCAATCTCAGCCTAAAGGTCAAAACCCTCCTGCTTAGCCTCGATAAAAGTTTCTAGACGGGTGTTTAAAAAAGGCCAACTAACATCAAGTATTAGTTTGTCTTCAAGAGCTTCATAATCTTTCTCCAGTTGCTCTATCTCTACCCTCAGTTCTTCTTTTTCAGCTTCTGAAGCTTCATAGGATGCCTTCAAAGGTTCAAGAGTATCCTCAAGGAACTTAACTTTATCAGAAGAGGCACGGAGATCCTCTTGAACTTGAGTGAACATCTGAACTAGATCGCCAACTACACCTCCTTTTGATTTAGACGTTCTTTTAAGCTCTTAATCTCCTCAGTGGCCTTGGAGTGCTGCTCAGCAAAAGAGGATTCTAGTCTATCCTTATCCTTTTCAACTTGATTGGAAAAAGCATTCGAAACTACCAATTCGACAGTTGCAATCTTGAGCTGCTTCTCCAAAGCCCCATTTTCTTCAGCAAGGGCATCTTTTTCAAGTTGAAGGCTTTCAAATTGCTCCTTCCAATTGTCAGCCTCTGTACGCAGATCTTCCACTTGCTGCTCAGAAACCTAAGAGAAAAGGAATATACCTTAAAGGCAGAATGAATAATAGCATACATTAAGGTTATAGAGCTGTGAGACTCAAGGTTTTCCCTCTCTACGGGGCCGATCAATAGTTTCAACCATACCACAGCTTGGTTAGACTTCTTTATCAAACTCCCACCATTGGGGACTTCTATTAACACCTGTTTCATGCCTATTCTCCAGCTAGAAGGGTCAGCCTCTTCACGGGGAGTAGTAGCAGGTGCGGTGATAGAAATAACTGTGAGGTGGTAGCAGAAAAGATGAAAGGATTAACAGTAGGAACGACGGGGTCGTTGGAAGAGTAGCAAGGGGTGGATCTTCAGAAACAGGGCAAAAATCTTCTTCACCCTCAAGTCCTCGAGCGAAGAGTCTATCAATAGGACTTTAGGGGGGGATTACCAAAATGGTCAATATCTTCTTCTTTTGAGATGTCCAAAGGGACACTCTCAGGTTCATCAACAAGTTTGAAAGGCATGGGACCTGAAGGTAGATCTTGACCAATAGTGGCTTCATAATCTAAAACCATATGCCTCCTAACTCGTGTCTTTCTCACTAGAGAGCCATAGTCATCATCTTCTTCTTGTTCTTCATCGGAGGCGTGGGTTTCACTCTTCTTCCTTTTTGAAGAAGACACGCTTAAAATCTGTTCCTGGGTTGTGCTAATAGAAAGCCTAGCAACGGGAACAGAGGCTGGACGAATGCCACAAACAGCAAAACCTGAGAATAATGAGAAAAGGTTAGAATAAGAAAAGTTATATAAAAAAGGAAGAAAAGGGTACGGTAAGGTAAAATACCATGGTTTTTCATTTTCCAACCAAACTATTGGGAAAGGAATTTCCACGATCTATGTTCCATAGGGACAGCCGTCAACATCCTTTCTACCCAATCATAAAAGTCGGGAAGTTCACCAAAAACTTGAATAATTGCTGAGAGGTATGGAAGAAACGAATGAGAAAATCAAAATTATAAGAGAAAAGAAAAGAAAATGACATAAATAAATACTCACATGAAAAGTTCCACTTCTTAGAGAAAGGCATGTTTTCATCACCCACCAAATCACGAGTGGGAATAGCCACGAACCG
This sequence comes from Nicotiana attenuata, assembly GCF_001879085.1. NCBI lineage: Eukaryota > Viridiplantae > Streptophyta > Magnoliopsida > Solanales > Solanaceae > Nicotiana > Nicotiana attenuata. The sequence continues at coordinate 78,436 of NW_017671404.1, forward strand.
GGTATACCAGCCATGGTCACAATCATCTTCAGGGCTGACTAAAAGTCTCTTGCTTCTCTCCATAATAGAAAATACACCTTCGCAAAAGAGCTTCGGGAATATAGAGTTGAAAGGTAAAAGGGGTTGAAACCAAGTTTGATAAATAACAAAGGCAAGCTACTGCCCTCCACACTATCGGGCCTATCTGGCTGAGATATACATTGAAGTAACGACAAAACTCAATGATCAATGATTTAATAGGTGGGTTGAATCCTACGGTGAAAGAATACGTGTAAACAAACGAATAACCTTCACGATAAGAGGTTATTCGTTCATCGGCACTAGGATTTCCAATGGCATTCGAGAACTAGAGGAAGATGGCCTGTGGTGATTAAAGTAGGGTAATAATCGACGGGATTAAGTGTTTCAATGGAAGAAACTTGCTTTCTCATAGACTCACAGTCCGATTTAAAAGAGAAATCCTGAGGAACAATTTCAGAAATAACAGGCTCCTACAACGGTTCGTTATGGTTTTTACTCCTGAAGGAGGATCTATGGGTTGATGGAGTTTTAGCTTTAGAAGAAGAAGGCTTTGAAATACTCTTCTGGGAAGGACTAGAGTTACGACTTGACAAAGAACTTAAGCTACAAAGTCTACCACCTCTCCTACTCCTAACTGGGGCAGAAGAAGGGGGAAGCTCATCAACAATGATTGTTTTACGTGGATCGGAAGATGAAGAGGGGTTAAAGAACGGAAAGTCATTTTTAATGGTGAAAGCACGAAGAAAGGAGAAAATTTGCAGAAGAAGTTTGGGTATAAATTAAAGAAAGAAGATGAAACTTTTGGGTGGTATGTAATACAGTATTTATAAGGAAGAACCATCATTATGAACCATCATCATGGAACCGTCACTTCAAACTGATACATCCGCAGAAAATCCAAAAATGATACTATAAACTCAGAGCCAATCATAACAGGACATGTGTTCCGAGCATTAAATGGAAAGGACTTACGTCTCTTTGCTTCTGAAGAAAGCATAATGATGTTGGGAAGAGGCGGTAAGACATTTTCGCTATAAATAAACTTACCACTTTCCGAATATTCAGATAGTGGGGGGACCATCCGTATTGATGCGAAAATAGGCATGACACGTGGATTAATGATATGATTACAAGTGGCATTTTTGTTAGGTTAATAAAGAAGAATGATGAGGCACAGTTAAAATACCCACGAGATATACAGAAGAAGGAACCATATCTGACAACTAAGAAAGAAGAAATAGGCACGAGATGCATGGAGGCCATAAAAAGGGGAAGATACATGAACAATTACGAATATGGAAAGAGAATCAACATTACCCATGATTAAGCGCGATCAACTATTCTTACCATAACCGTTACGAGGAATTTAAAAAATGGGCAATTAATGCAGTTAATGGTAGTAACAGGTAAAAATTAAGTGAGGAAAAACTGTTATATCTTTGTATCCTTATATAAAAGTATATACCTTATTTTGTACTATCATCAGTATACTCACGAATATATGCAATCAGTCTTTTACTTTATATTTCTATTTGATTGAAGAATCTTGTCCACAATTCTTGGGAGAAAAAACGTTCATCAATAAGATTTCTTTCGCTTGTTTATTGAATACAGAATTTCGGTTGCTTTTTATTCTCTCATTTTTGGAAAAGTGAAGTAAACTTGGTTATTAGAAATTTGATTTCCTTTGATATTGACTTTGATCACAAAAATTATCTTTTGGTTAAACAAAGATCACACACAAAGAGCTTGTAATTACAGCTCCACTCCTTTGGCTCCTCCCACATTCATTGCCTCCCCAAATCCCTCACCAAAGAATACTATGGAAAAAAAATCAACTAATAACAGACACACATGAATGGAGAACAATGGTCTTTCCAAAGAAGTCCTCCTCAAAACCCAACTCCCAGAGACAAACATCCTCTTCCAAGTCGTCAGGTTCAGATATGCATGCCCCAATAGACATTGCGGTGTAGCGGCTGGCCCTAGGTATGCCATGAAACCCCAAACCACCATCTTCGCATTCCACCACTGGAAAGAGAAATGACACTACTAACCTGGGGAAATTTACTCATGAAAATCAATTTGCTAAATTACAATTAATGATAGTTTAGACATAAATCAAGACCATAAAATAAATAATTTACCAAATATTAATACTTTAAATCACCGACACAATATTAGCCAATCAGAAAACCCTAGTACCTCCAAATCTACTACTGCACATTCCACTCATAATTTAACCACAATGTGCCACGTGGAACAAAACGACACTTGACACTCTCCCCTGGAACAATGAAAAAATGACTCAGCAAACCCACCTTCACAATATGGACCTAGCATAGAAAGTTAATTAAGAACGTATTTTTAGATAACCAATGACAATCATTCCCTGTGCAATCCGATACAACACTCACTGATAATGCAGCCCAACAAGAAAATATACCACTTACCAATAAGCCTCAATAACATCATATAGATTTACCAAACCCATTGCAGCCCACACTGCCTATCCCTACCATTCTAACTCCTACAAATATTCACCTAAAGACACCATCCCTTCATACATCAAACTCCAAAAACCATACGATAAATATTATAAAAAAATGCCTCGTTACCCACTTCACCTTCATCATAGACGCAACTCACTCCATAGATCACACATAACTCATACCCACGACACCATCACCTCTTCCCTTAACGCCCAAAAATAAACCACAACACTCGAGTTTTTACGGCTCAAATACCCCATACGGGGGGAGAGCCAACATCTTGGATGGAAATAGGCTTGTAGAACCATGCACTGATATTCAGTATGTCAATGAACAATCAATAAGTCACAGCCTTACTCAACAATCCACGAGACTTAGCACAGATAGTCACCGAGGGGATGCGGCTACGGATGGACATTTATGGTCAGTACCGCTGGTCTATGATGCAAACTCCCACCCTCCAGCCTTATTAACCGATGACTCCTCCGACTCCATATTGGGATACAAATAATTAATACCCCTAGAGTATGAACCATTAATTTTATCCTCCACCTTAAAATACCCCTCAAATTCTTTGGATCCAGCCATGCATGCTACGACTACTCAACTTGGTTCCTGTAACGACTTGATCGGTCGTTTTGAGCATTTGCACTTCGCTCGCCAGTTCTCAGGCAAGGCTAGCCTCTTATGATGCTTTATGACTTATGTAACTCATTAGTTTTGGTTTTCAGGATAATCGGAACAGATTTAAAAGAACAATTCTCAGTTGAAGCTTTAAATTTGAAACGTTTGACCAAGTTTTGACTTTTTAGTATATGATCTCAGATTTGGATTTTTATGATTTGGTTAGCTCCGCTAGATGATTTGGACTTAGGGGCATGATCGGAATGTGTTTTGGAGGCCCGGAGTAGATTTAGGCTTGAATTGGCGAAATTGGAATTTTGGCGTTTTCCGGTTGATTTGTGAGATTTTGTTATAAGGATCAGAATGGAATTCCGAAAGTTGGAGTAGGTCTTTTGTGTTATTTTTGACGTGTGTGCAAAATTTCAGGTCATTCGGACGAGGTTTGATAGACTTTTTGATCAAAAGCGGAATTCAGAAGTTTTAGAGTTCTTAGGCTTGAATCTGTGGTTGATTCGATGTTTTGATGTTGTTTTAGGTGTTCCCAAGGTTGGTATAAGTTTGAATAGTGGTATAAGACTTGTTGTATTTTTGGTTGAGGACCCGGGGGGCCTCGAGATGATTTCAGATAGTTTTCGGAGAGTTTGAACTTGGGAAATTGCATTTGGTATTGCTACTTCTGTCATATCCGTACCTGCGGATTGGGGACCGCAGGTGCGAGCTCGCAGGAGCGGAAGAGAGGCGCAGGTGCGTGTAGGACCGCAGGTGCAACTTAGAAAAAAGCATCTGCGATGCCACAGAAGCGGTGAAGCGGCCGCAGATGTGAGACCTGGTGAGGCAAGTGAAATTCGCAGAAGTAGACATTTTTTCGCAGAAGTGGAAACGCAGATGCGCTTATAGGATCGCAGGTGCGGAGTCCCTGGGCAGAAACTATATAAGCATTCCTTCGCGAATTTTGGTCATTCTTCCACCATTTTTGGTCGATTTTGGAGCTCCAAGCTGTGATATCAAGAGGGAAACAAGTGGTTTCAGAGAGGTAAGCTACCTGGGCTTGTATCTTGTATTTATGGTGATTATTCCATTGTTTAACAATGAAATTTGTGGGAAAATTGGAGAAAGAATTGGGTATTTAGGGCTTGGAACTTGAGACTTTGATTAGGGATTTGAGGGGCCGTTTGGGGTCCGATTTTGATGTTCTTGATATGTATAGACTCGTGGGAGGATAAGGATTCTATTGATGTGATTTTTATTGGATTCTGAGACGTGGGCCCGGGGCCAGATTTGGCCAATTTTGGGATTTTGAGTTTAATTTGACAATTTTCGCGTGGGCTTTGTCCCCTTGGCATGTATTGATGTTATGATTCTGATTTTTGGATAGATTCGAGGTGATTTGAGGCCGAGTCGAGTGGCAAGGGCATCGCAGTGCTGGTGTTCGTCCAGATCGAGGTAAGTAATGATTGTATATTTTGTCCTGAGGGTATGAAACCCCGGATTTCACATCGTTGTGCTACTTTGAGGAGACACATATGCTAGATGACGAGCGTGGGGTCGTGCACTGTTGGGGATTATGACTTGGTCCGTCCCGTGCGGCTGTTAAGTAGCGTATTTGATTGGAAATTGTTTGATATCATTGTGTTCTGGAAAATATTACTATGTTTTGGGTTGAATGCCATATCTGGGACTTGTGCCAACCGTTCGGACCCTTATAGGCTTTTTGCTACTGTTTCCTCGCACTGTTTGACTTGAAAGCATATCCTTAGTCATGATTTTTTCCTGTTTACTTTTGATTCAGTTTTAGTACTCTGTTTTAAATATATGAAAGTTGTGAGCACCCTGTTCTACTGATAGCCCGAGTGGCTTGTGAGGCTGATGACTGAGAGGGACCGAGGGTCTGATTGTTAGGTTGATGACTGAGAGAGGCCGAGGTCCTGGTGGTGAGGATTATATATATATATATATATATATATATATATATACATTTATGGATCGGGCAGCACACCGCAGCGATATTGTACATATATTTAAGGATCGGGCTGCACGACGCAACGATTGATATGTATATGGATCGGGCCGCACACCGCATCGATATAGCACTTGGAATGTAGGAGCCCCTCCAGAGTCTGCACACCCCCAGTGAGCACAGTCGACTATATATATGGATCGGGTTGCATGCCGCAGCGATATATGGATCGGGCTGCATGCCGCAGCGGTTATTATAAGGTACCTATTGAGCGTGAGTGCTAAGTGTGAGCGCTGATTCATGAGAGTTGAGTCTCGAGTGACTGAGAGGCTTGCCCGAGGGGCTATATATATATATGAGTGATGCTTTGCCCGAGGGGCTATATATATATGAGTGATGCTTTGCCCGAGGGGCTATATATATATGAGTGATGCTTTGCCCGAGGGGCTTGTTTTTATGAAATTACTGATTTCACTTCTCCTTAAAGTGAGTCTATATTGAATGTGTTGAATTAAATTACCGATTTCACTCATCTTTATACTGAGCCTCTATAGAAAATGTTAAACAAATTTTTGAATAATTTTTCATTGAAACTGGAGTTTTTACGAGATGTTCGGAATTTAGTCGCTGATTTCGCTTTGTTATTTCCTCTGGCACTTTTCCTGTTTTGAGATGTATATGCTTTATGTTTTGCCCGAGAGGCCGATTATGATTTTTATCACTTTCACTATGAACTACGCTGAACCTCTACTGAATTGTTAGAAAGACATTTTTCAAAGGATTTTTACTGAAATCGGAGTTTTAACGAGACGGTTTGATTTGTATCCTGTTTTGGAAACATACTGTACCCATTGTGGTGCTATGACATAGTTTACGTGATTTCTTATTTCTCAGCCATTATTTACTTTTATTACTTACTGGGTTGGCGTACTCACATTACTCCCTGCACCTTGTGTGCAGATCCAGATATTTCTGAGCTCGGTGGCAGGTTTATCGGAGATAGTAAGGTAGCTGCACGGCATTCGCAGCCCTGCCTTCCCCTCCCTATCCTTATTATTTTACATTTCAGGCTTATATTGTATTAAGCAGACAGTGTTGAATTGTATTTAGTGGATCATGACCAGTGACACCAAATTCGGGCTGGGTTGATGTATTCACATACTTGATTCCGCGTATTTCTATTGATACATATTAATATGGAAGATTTGAGGTTTAATCTGTCTTAGAAAAATACAATGTTTACAAGAGATCTTCTGTATTGTTCATGTTGTTTCGGCTGGCCTAGTTCTGTGATAGGCGCCATCACGACCAGGGAATTTGGAGTCGTGACAAGTTGGTATCAGAGCCTAGGTTACATAGGTCTCACGAGTCATGAGCAGGTTTAGTAGAGTCTCGCGGATCGGTACGGAGATGTCTGTACTTATCCTCGGGAGGCTGCAGAACCTTTAGGAAATTTCACCTTCTTGAATTCTTATCGTGCGTCCTTGATTCAGCTTGAAATGTAACTCTTTGAATTTCTTCCACGCATTCGTATGCGCGCATGAGCGCTCAGTACCAGATGTGCATTAATGGCTTGTGATTCCCAGATCGAGGGGCGAGATGTGATCTCTCTATGTTGATGTTGGGCCAGTCTGAAAGACTTGAGGCCGGATTCTGCCTATAGCTAGAGCCCTAAGCTGTTGATCGCGCGAGCGCGTGTTCCTGGATCAATATGTTCTGTTGTGTCCCTATTAAGGGAAGTGATGACGGGATACGTGATGAGGGTGATGTGACTGCGAGATGTGTTCATATGAATTGAATGAGATGAGAAGGGTCGGCTTTGGGGTAGCAAGAACTAGTTGGTGTTTGATTTCCATTGTGATTTGATGTATAGCCCCGAGTTGTGGGTGTTATGAAGAACCTTTTTATGTTGTCTAGTTGGGAAGTGAAGTAAATTTTATGTTCTGATATGAGTTATGACTCAGGAAGATTAAGTGATTTCGTGATGTTTATGACGGTTGAAGGGTATAAGAGATATTAGTTTGAGGCGAAGCAGGTGAGTTATCTCTTGCGGGGTATTTTGGGGTTGTGTGATCCTTATGTCGTTAGTTGGGAGTCCTCTTTTATTAGTGGATTATACGTGCTGCAACTTGAGTTTGGACTGCGTAGAAAAGTTGCCTTGACTGCTGCAAGGGGAATGCGAGGTTCACAAATGAATTGAAATACGAGATGGTCTGTGTCACATGAGCTTATGAGGGATTTAGTTGAATCTCACTATGGTACTATGGCAGTGATGGAGTATAGGCATTATGAATTATTATGTGTTTTGACCTATGACTTTGAGCCAAGTGGGGGGAGTCTGCTATCGGTCAGTTGATTGCACGGTTATGTGTGGTGTTGGTTCCAATTTGAGGTATACCAGTGGACCCGCTATAGATTTCAGAGGCTGAGAACGAGGATGACTTGGGTACAAGAAATTTCGGATAAAGGTTAGGTTATGTTGTATGGGTACATGAGAAACATTGAATAATCTAGTTGTTGTTGTATGGCTTAGAGAATTGGATTACCTCCTGGGGTGTTGGGGTGCTAATGGAGCACATGTCGTTCGGTCCATTTGATCGGTCTAATTGCGGTTTGAGTAGAGTGGATGACTCTCGAGAATGGTTCTAATGGGTTCAAGATTTTACATGCAATAATTGGAGATTTTCAAGTTGTATATTTGGCTAGAAACTGAGGTTTGCCTTGGAGGGTGTCACGACTCGTAGTATTTCTATATCATTATGGGATTCTATATATCAGGAAGGTAAAGGTAATGGCCTTGGATTCGCAGGAAGTTCCTTCAGGGTAGGTACTTTGAATGTGGTGCTTTTGGGAATGGTTAAGAGAGTATTCAGCGGCTTATGAGCCTTAGACGGTGTGGTTTTATGCTTGGGTCTCGTGTGGTGAATCTGGGTTGAGGAAATTGTGGTGTTATAGCAAGAAGAAGTATCAAGTTGATGGTAAATCAGAAGGAAACTCGGATGGATAGGATAGCTTGGTAATAGGCCGGATCGGCATGGTAAGGATATGATTTATTCTTTAGATGCTTACGAGGTAATGAGTTTTTGCAGTTGTTTCGCGGCAATGCTCTTGGGTTTTAGTGGCCTGCGTAGCTTGGTTTAGTTAGAAGGATTCAGTCCTGACGGTTTAGTTTTGTGCAAATGGAATTCGGAGAGTTCTTGATGGTTTCTACCACGGTTAGAGATGTATATTTGCTACGAGCGTGAGGAGTATGGTATATGTAGTGATTTTCTTCTAGATGGGATCAATGGAAAGTTCTTGGCTAGTTGAGTACATGGCTTGTGGCTCGGAAGGGGATATGAAGTTCTCATGGTTATCCTAGGATGGTATGGTATATGCGGTATGTTGTGTAGGATTGAGATTTGCATATGTAAGGTCACGGTTCAGTTTGAAGGGAGGTCACAAATTCTTAGGTAGCATGGACAGTTTAGATGACTAGATAAATGAGATCACTGATTGGTGTGGCTTGATGAGGGTATAAATTTAGGGAAGGGAGATATGTTTTAGTTGAGGATACTTCATTGGTATTGCGGCGCTCTCTTGTTGGATCAACTGCTGATATTCGAGATGCTTGGTGGCACAGAAGGATTATAGGAGTACCTCTCGTGGGATGATTGTGTTTAGAGGTGTGTTGTATACTCGGACGGTGGAGTTGGGATCGTATATGGTGATTCGCGTGCTGTGTGGATTTGGAGACTGGGAGTTCTCATAAACAGGTTAGGTCGTGGTTGTGGACCGTGTATATCGGTCTTGTGTGATAGCTATTGGAGGTTTAGAGACCCGAGTGGATCTTTGTTGCTTGGTATGTTGGATTTTGGATGTGATATTGGGTATAGACTGGCTGTCTCAGTGTCATGTTGTTCTGGAATGTTGCGCTAAGACGGCGACATTGGCTACGCCGGGGATGCTACAGATTGAGTGGCAAGGTTCGACGGATTATGTTTCCAGTAGGATAATTCATTTTTGAAGACCCAGCGGATAGCTGGGAAGGGTTGCCTTTTTCCTATAGGGCCTTTGTGATGGATGTCAGTGCAGAGACTCCCACCATTGATTCAGATCCGGTGGTGAGGGATTTTCCGGATGTGTTTCTTGCTTCCGGGCATGTCGCCGGACAGGGTTGTTGATGTCAGTATTGATGGTGCCGGGCACCGTATCGTATGGCACCGGCGGAGTTAAAGGAGCAGCTTCAGGAACTCCTTGATAAGGAGTTCATTAGTAGGCCAATATGGAGGTGTGTTCTACATCGAGTCGGCTTGGTTGACTCCGAGTTGTATTGTTGATGGATGTGTTGATTCGATTGTTATTGAGATTATTAGTGATCTGGGGAGATCTATGAGTTATCTTTCCGTGATGCGAGGCATTAGGATTTGATTGGCACATGTGGTGCGGTTTTATTGGGGCCTCTCAATAGAATTCAAGCGGGAAGAGTATTGGGTATTGCTCGGCGGATGGCGTATTGGTTGTGTCCTTTCGGGTTTGTGTAATGTTATGTCAATTGCTTCGCCATGGGTATGATGATTTGCTTTGGTTCTAGACATCAATTTGCGCGCGGTCGCCGATTTTGAGCATAGTAACTTGAGGTGTTTCATGTGGACCAGTGTTTGGATAGGGTCGCGTATTGCAGCAAAGTTATGTGGAGGTATGACCCTTCGAGTTGGATTCGTGTGTTCAGTTTCTACGATGTGTGACGGGTTCTCAGCATTGTGTGTGGTGGTACTGGAGAGCTTGCAGTATAGCCCTCTCATTTGAGTCATTTTTCATGATTTGAGTACATTCGGGTTGTCGCTTATTGGTGCGCGGATTGCACGAGTTGTGGCTTAGTTTGTATTGATGTGTCATGTCACCAGAGTAGTTGTGTTGGATTAGATAAGATCGCTAGGATCTAGAATGAATACAAACGGATTCGGTTTTAGCGTGTTGGAAGGATAATATCGATGTTCGGCTCAGAAATTTGCTATGGTCCTTGCCAAAGGAGAAGTGGCTTCATGAATGGTTGATCAGAGGAATGGTTACGACTTTCTACGTGTTTCATTAATCATTGGCAGTACACGGAAGTGTTGGAATAAGGCTTTATTTGATAAGAGGCTTATTATCGATATTCGGTTGTTTTGAGCAACTGATGTGATTAGAAGTTATCGCCACGAAGGTTTGAGTTATATGGTATATCATGTAATTGCATCTGAGGTTGCAGATATGGTTTGTTACAGCTTGTTCGGGCTTATTCAGAGTATAGATGTGAGACTCTGATCTTGTGGATGATTTCCAAAGTGGAAATGTTGTTCTAAGGTTTATGGGCTAGGTTGGATTGTGAAATTTCAGTTGCATTGTGTTATCGGACCTATATGAGATACGGTGACGTGGGATCACCCCCAGGTGTGTGCATGGTAAGGTTAAACAGCGATTTGATGGTTTTCGGAACAACTATGGGCACGTTCGAGGACGAAAGTGTGTGTAAGTGGGGGAGGATGTAACGATCCGACCAGTCATTTTGAGCATTTGCACTTCGCTCGCCAGTTCTCGGGCAAGACTAGCCCCGTATGATGCTATATGACTTATATAAATTGTCGGTTTTGATTTTTAGGATAATCGGAATAGATTTGGAAGAACAATAGTTAGTTGAAGCTTTAAATTTGAAAGGTTTGACCAAGTTTTGACTTTTTAGTATATGTTCTCGGATTTGGACTTTTATGATTTGGTTAGCTCTGCTAGGTGATTTGGGACTTAGGGGCGTGATCGAAATGTGTTTTGGAGGCCCGGAGTAGATTTAGGCTTGAATTGGCGAAATTGGAATTTTGGCGTTTTCCGGTTGATAGGTGAGATTTTGCTATAGGGGTCAGAATGGAATTCCGGAAGTTAGACTAGGTCCGTTGTGTCATTTGTGACGTGTGTGCAAAATTTCAGGTCATTCGGACGAGGTTTGATATACTTTTTGATCAAAAGCGGAATTCGGAAGTTTTTGAGTTCTTAAGCTTGAATCCGTGGTTGATTCGATGTTTCGATGTTGTTTTAGGTGTTCCGAAGGTTGGCATAAGTTTGAATAGTGGTATCAGACTTGTTCGAATTTTTGGTTGAGGTCCCGGGGGGCCTCGGGATGATTTCGGATAGTTTTCGAAGAGTTTGAACTTGGGAAATTGCAGCTGGTATTGCTGCTTCTGTCATATTTGCACCTGCGGATTGGGGACCGCATGTGCGAGCTCCGCAGGAGCGGAAGAGAGGTGTAGGTGCGTGTAGGACCGCAGGTGCGGCTTGGAAAAATGCATCTGCGATGCCGCAGAAGCGGTGAAGCGACCACAGATGCGAGACCTAGTGATGCAAGTGAAATCCGCAGAAGCGGACATTTTTCCACAGAAGCGGAAGTGCAGATGCGCTTATGGGATCGCAGGTGCGGAGTCCCTGGGCAGAAACTATATAAGGATTCCTTCGCGAATTTTGGTCATTCTTCCACCATTTTTGGTCGATTTTGGAGCTCCAAGCTGTGATTTCAAGAGGGAAACAAGTGGTTTCAGAGAGATAAGCTACATGGGCTTGTATCTTGTGTTTATGGTGATTATTCCATTGTTTAATCATGAAATTTGTGGGAAAATTGGAGAAAGAATTGGGAATTTAGGGCTTGGAACTTGAGACTTTGATTAGGGATTTGAGGGGCCGTTTGGGGTTCGATTTTGATGTTCTTGATATGTATAGACTCATGGGAGGATAAGGATTCTATTGATGTGATTTTTATTGGATTCCGAGAAGTGGGACCGGGGGCCGGATTTGGCCGATTTCGAGATTTTGAGTTCAATTTGATAATTTTGCGTGGGCTTTGTCCTTTGGCATGTATTGATGTTATGATTTTTGGATAGATTCGAGGTGATTTGAGCCGAGTCGAGCGGCAAGGGCATCGCGGTGCTGGTGTTCGTCCGGATCGAGGTAAGTAATGATTGTAAATGTTGTCCTTAGGGTATGAGACCCCGGATTTCACATCGTTGTGCTACTTTGAGGTGACACACACGCTAGATGACGAGCATGAGGTCGTGCACTGTTGGGGATTATGACTTGGTCCGTCCCGTGCGGCTGTTAAGTCGCGTATTTGATTGGAAATTGTTTGATATCATTGTGTTCTGGAAAATATTACTATGTTTTGGGCTGAATGCCATATCTGGGCCTTGTGCTAACCGTTTGGACCCTTAGGGGCTTTTTGCTACTGTTTCCTTGCATTGTTTGACTTGAAAGCATATCCTCAGTCATGATTTTTACCTGTCTACTTTGATTCAGTTTTAAATATATGAAAGTTATTTGGGTTGAGCACCCTGTTCTACTGATAGCCCGAGTGGCTTGTGAGGCTGATGACTGAGAGGGACCGAGGGTCTAATTGTGAGGTTAATGATTGAGAGAGGCCGAGGGCCTGGTGGTGAGGATTATATATATATATATATATATATATATATATATATATATTTATTTATGGATCGGGCTGCACGCCGAAGCGATATTATACATATATTTATGGATCGGGCTGTACGCCGCAACGATATTGATATGTATATGGGTCGGGCTGCACGCCGCAGCAATATAGCGCTTGGGATGTAGGAACCCCTCCGGAGTCTGCATACCCCCAGTGAGCGCAGTCAACTATATATATGGATCGGGCGACACGTTGCAGCAATATATGGATTGGGCTGCACCCCGCAGCAGTTATTATAAGGTACCTATTGAGCGTGAGTGCTGAGTGTGAGCGCTGATTGATGAGAGTTGAGTCTCGAGTGACTAAGAGGCTTGCCCGATGGGCTATATATATATGAGTGATGCTTTGCCCGAGGGGCTATATATATATGAGTGATGCTTTGCCCGAGGGGCTTGTTTTTATGAAATTACAGATTTCACTTCTCCTTAAAGTGAGTCTATATTGAATGTGTTGAATTAAATTACCGATTTCACTCATTTTTATATTGAGCCTCTATAGAAAATGTTAAGCAAATGTTTTGAACAATTTTTCATTGAAACAGGAGTTTTTATGAGATGCTCGGAATTAAATCACTAATTTGGCTTTGTTATTTCCTCTGGCACTTTTCCTGTTTTGAGATGTATATGCTTTACGTTTTGCCCGAGAGGCCGATTATGATTTTTATCACTTTTACTATGAACTACGTTGAACCTCTACTGAACTGTTAGAAAGACATTTTTTAAAGGATTTTTACTGAAATCGGAGTTTTATCGAGATGATTTGATTTGTATCCTATTTTGGAAACATATTGTACCCACTGGGTGCTATGACATGGTTTACGTGATTTCTTATTGCTCAGCCCATTATTTCCTTTTATTACTTACTGGGTTGGCGTACTCACATTACTCCCTGCACCTTGTGTGCAGATCCTGATATTTCTAAGCTCGGTGGCAGGTTCATCGGAGATAGTAAGGTAGTTGCACGACGTTCGCAGCCCTGCCTTCCCCTCCCTATCCTTATTATTTTACATTTCAGGCTTATATTGTATTAAGCAGACAGTGTTGAATTGTATTTAGTGGCTCATGACTAGTGACACCAAATTCGGGTTGGGTTGATGTATTCACATACTTGATTCCGCGTATTTCTGTTAATACATATTAATATGAAAGATTTGAGGTTTAATCTGTTTTAGAAAAATACAATGTTTACAAGAGATCTTCTATATTGTTCGTGTTGTTTCGGCTGGCCTAGTTCTGCGCTAGGCGCCATCACGACCAGGGGATTTGGGGTCGTGAAAGTTCCTCACATCACCAACGGGTCAGTACGAGCCGTTTCCCCTTCTCCTTCCAGTTCTCCACAACACCTTCACAATCAAAATGAACCAAATAAAATATTCCAGCAGGAGATAGCAACAGCTATACAGAACTTCCGGGAGATCAGACCAGAACTGGTGCGGCTAAGCGGCACCAAAGTCTTTGTCCTCAAAGAGGGGTTCGCCAGAAAATAATTCTAACTTGTCCACGAGAACTCCATCTTTGCTCCTTTCACATCTGACCGATGAAAAATTCAAAGATCGAAAAATATGCGATAGTAGTCACCCCTTCACTCCGTATGGAAAAGCAGAACAATCAAGCTCATCCAGGGAACATGTAGGAACTTCTTCTCCCACCCCATAATAATAATAATAATAATAATAATAATAATAATAATAATAATAATAATAATAATAATAATAATAATAATAATAATAATAATAATAATAATAATGTGGAACTGTAGAGGAGTCCAGTATCCTGAGTTTTGTGGGAATTTTCGCTCATTGCTTGACTATTATTGTCCCTCACTGGTTGTGTTGTTGGAAACCCATCTAGCTGATAATTTCCACTTAAGGGATGATTTTAATTTTTCGGGTATCGCTCAAGTGCCTATTGGTGGGAAAGCTGGGAGGATAGTTGTACACTGGAATCGTGACACTCTCGTAGTGGAACCAATTGCTACAACCCAACAAGGAGTCCATTGCATGATCTAGGTATATCCTCAACCTTATAAATGGCTTTTTTTCTACAATTTATGCTAGCACACATGCATATGATAGACAGATTCTTTGGCAAAATTTAATGTGTATGTTTGACAATTATAAAAGGACTTGGTTATTAGGGGGTGACTTTAATGAATTGATTAGGGCTACTGAAAAATATGGTGGTAGGACACTTAATCAAAATAGAGCACAAAGGTTCCTTGATCTAGGCTTTAAAGGTAGCCGTTAAACATGAACAAATCATAGAAAAAATGGGAACTCAATCTTAGAACGTTTGGATAGATTCTTTGCGAATTATGAATGGACTAACTTCTTCTAAAATTCATTAGTCACATATTTTTCGCGGACTCATTTGGATCATTGTACCCTCTTACTTGATTTTCGTGCTATCTGTTCACCACCTTCAAACCTTTTCGATTTGAAACTATCTGGACTTCTCATCCAAAATTTCACCCTATTATTACTAATATATGGCGAGATAATAATAATTTACTAAATGCTATAAATTGCTTCACTAGAATAATTCAACATTGGAATAAAGAAACCTTTAGAAATCTTTTTAAACATAACTATCCTAGTTCGCCTTCAAGGACTACAATCCTTTACTCACTACCCCATGAGCTCTTTCTTGTAAAATTTGGAAAAGGACCTAATTAGGGACTATAATATCCTCCTTCAACTAGAGGAAGATTTTTGGAAGTTAAAGTCCCGCATCACCTGGTTAAGTGAGGGCGATGCAAACACAATATTTTTCTACCTATCTACATTGCAAAGAAGAAGGCACAACTGTATTACTGCCCTTCTAGAATCTGCCGGCAATTGGTCATATGATGTTCCAGCAATAAAAAATAGCTTTGTCAATTTATTTACCAACTTGTTTACATATGAATTTATCTCCTCTCCAACAAATTTTCCAACTTCGAATTACTTAACTCTAACTCCTGACAAGTCCTCTCACCTTGCAAGACACCTGGTGGAAGTTGAAATTCAGACAGTCATTCAATCCTTTAAGCCAATGAAAGCTCCGCGCCCTGATGGTTTACCTCCACTCTTTTACCAAAACTATTGGCATGATATCAAACAATCAATTACCTCATTCTGCAAAGACGTCTTTGCTTTAGAGCAAATACCTGTCGAAATAAACAATACCTACATTTACCTAATACCAAAACTTCGTAACGCCGGTAAATTAACTCAATATCGACCTATTAGTCTTTGAAACACTATTTATAAAACTATTACTAAAATAATTGTTCATAGAATAAAACCTCTTCTCACCAAATTGATTAGTCCCACCTAATCCAGCTTCCAAAAGAAGCGTCGTGCCTCAGACAATCTATCATAGTCCAGGAAATAATGAATCACTTCAAAAAATGAAGGGTAAGCATCCAAACATGCTCCTCAAACTAGACCTTGAAATATCTTTTGATAGGTTAGAATGGTGCTTTATCAAATAAACTGTTCATTTCCTTAACGTTCCACTAAATATTATCAATCTAATTATGTCTTGCATTACTACTTCCTCTTTCTCAATTCTATTTAACGGTAGTCCAATAGAATATTTTTCCCTCTCACGTGGCATCCGCCAGGGTGATCCATTATTCCCATACATTTTCATATTATGTTTGAAAATACTCTCACGATCTATTATCAAAGCAGTTGACTATCGCACTTAGTTACCCGTTAAACTGTCCCACAGTGGACCCCAAATCTCTCACCTATTTTTGTCGATGAAATAATCCTCACGGAAAAAATAACTACTAACAAGCTGCCAATCGGTAATTAACACTCTTCTTCACTATACCACAAATTCGGGTGAAAAGATAAACTTTAAAAAGTCACGGATTTGTGTCTCAAAAAATTACTTATCGCAGACAAAAAATGATATACTAAACTTCTTCCGTATGAAAGAGGGCAATGCTTTTGGAAAATACTTAGTCTTTCCCATTATACTTGGCCGACAACAAACTGACTTTCAAAATATTCTAGATAACTTTAAATCTAGACTAGCGGGCTGAAAAACAAGTTGTCTACCCTAAACTCCTTATCAAACCACATAATACAATATATATATATATATATATATGTGTGTGTGTGTGTGTGTGTGTGTGTGTGTGTGTGTGTGTGTGTGTGTGTGTGTGTGTAATAAAACTCCTTGAGCGATACCAAAAAAAATTCTTTAGGGAACAACCAATTAACGCAAAAAACTTTATTTGCTAAAATGGAGCATAGTCACTACTCCTAGAGCGCAAGGAGGATTAAGCATACAAAAACTAGTTCAAAGAAACAATGCGCTACTAGACTGTCTCGCATGGAGACTAATCCATAACCCAACATCTCTATGGGCAAACGTATTGCTATCCAAATACTATAACAGAACACCATACTCATGTGCAACCTCCTTTGTTTGGAAAAATGTTTAAAAAGGTTGGGTTAATTGCCAAGGAGGATGCCTCTGGAAAATTTTGACATGAGCTCACATAATGTTTTGGCATGACAAATGATTACAGCCAAATACTCCACTCAGATCTCAAATTCAAGGACCGCTAAACAAAGACGAATCACTTCATCATGTCCACACCTACATTATTAATAATAACCAATGGGATTCAAAGCAAATATCTTTTCAACTATCTATAAACCTCATTCATCAAACTACCAGTATATACTTGCCCAAAAATCCATACCACCACGACTCTTTGATCTGGGGCAAACCCCATACCCAAATTTTACCGTTAAATGATACTATATCGCAATAATAGGAACCACTAAATTAGAATCTTTCTTGTGAATTTGAAAATTTCTGTACCACCAAAGGTTAGGCATTATATATGGCTTTGTAGCCACGACAGATTGCCCACGGCCAGTTATTTACATAAAATTCAGATTATCCCAAATAATATTTGTCCAACTTGCAAGGCTCCAGCTGAATCCATAACACACTTGTTTTTTCAATGTCCACCAACTCGTGCTAATTGGAACAACCTTGGAATTCCAGGTAATTGATACTATCCACAATAATTTATTGCAACATTTATACTGGCTCAAATAGCTTCTACTGACAACAACTTACCCACCCCATCCTTATGGATTGCCACAAAAAATCTTCTTAACTTTTTTGCTTATGGCACATTTGGCTTAGTCGGAATAGGAACGCATTTGAAAACTGTCCAAACTATGGGGTTTGTATTCGAGCTGCTGAATATTATCACCTAGTATTACCACATAGTAACCCCCAACAAGAAACCTCTATTTATATTAAATGGAATCCGCTAGCTCAAGGCTTTTTTAAATTAATCATAAAAATACTAGGACACAATGAACTGTGGGGAATAATTCGTGATCATGAAGGTAAATGGGTATGCAGATTTACTGCAAATATCTCAAGTGAAAATAACATCCACATAGAATTACATGCTTTAGTAGCCGGCCTTGGATTAGCATTGCAACACCACTGCTATCTATTGATCAGTATTGACGCAAAAGAGGTAATTACCATCATAAAATAATGTAATCCGCATTACTTAAATCTTGTTGATGACTGCAGGTTCTTTAATGCAGTTGGGTGATCCTATCATCCAGCATACCTACGGGGAGGCAAATATGGTAGCAGATGTTTTTGCTAAGTATGGCTCTAAGTTGCCCAATGGTTCTGCTGTGTGTACCATGGAACAAGTTCCTACTTTTGCCCCCAGGGAGTACAAACATGACCTAACAGGCGTGGCTCGTAGAAGATCCATCCGCAGTTATATTTTTGTAAATCACCACGATACCACCGTTGTAATTCTACCGCAAGTGCGAGCACAAGACAACCACTACAATCAAGAATGCAGCTATATAGATACTGTCGCGCCCCCTTTTTCCTCCGCAGAAATCGGGTTTGTGACATTTGGGGAGGACAACTCATTCGTTTGGGAATTGGGTTTGATTTAAAGAGTCGCCACCTAATGATTAGGGTGCATTAGGACACCAAGGAGGTTTGATTTGAATAACCAGAGATAGGGTAAGGGCTTAAAATTATTCTAAGGGGAAGGTGTTAGGCACCCCTCAGAATCCACTAATGTGGTTCCTGGCCAGACTATATTGTGAATTTGGGTACAATTAGCACATAGACAAATAAGGCTCAAATAAGAGGGGATTTTTTATCACATAAAGGTTTGAAAGTAAACAAGGTTTGAAGTAACAATTAGAAAAGCTGATTTTAAAAATAGTTTAAAATATTGGAAAGAAAGAATAAAGGGAGGGGGGTCCTAGGTTTATTAATAATATGGATCACCCCACACAATGCCCAGTAATCACTCCTCAATGAGGGGCTACACGTGACATTATCGCATGGTCATCATATCCATATCTACCTTCCCAGCCCGTTAAGGTATTAAGCGCGGAATGGCCTCGCTTACCTATTGCATGCTACTACCCGTCCCAATCCTATCAGTCCCGGGGCATTTAGGACTACTAATCCTAAGGGAGGTAGGGATGTTAGGATTATTTGTGGTTTTAAAGGCAAAAATTCTAAGGCGACATACAAAACATGTATAGCAAGTTCGGGAAAAGCACATAACACGCAAAGGCTCGGATATATCCCCTTTAGCAAAGAAACACATTTTTAGCATGACTTACACATACTAGTTAAGGTCTGATTAAGCATTAAACAAGCGAGAACTTAAAGGTTGAGGCAGACTGATTTGTTACATAATTCATATAAGAAGCCCGAAGCAGGCCTGCCTACTGGTTGTAGCTATTAACAGAAATGGATTTAATTTTACCCTAAGGCTTGCCTAAGTGATGGACAAGGATCCTATAGGCATGGTATCTACTGAATTACGAGCGCAATAACAATAAACTGAATACGTACAGGTTAAAAAAGATAGTCAGATTATTAAACAAAGGCAAATTTTTTACGAAGGCTGTAAGTTCTGCGAATGATAATACATTGTTATTACTGGTTTGAGCTCTATGCGCGAATGAAGTGATTCAGATTCAATTAATAGTTCCTATAGACATACTTTCTATGCGTAGTTGGTTTTACGCCTTTTGGAGATATGGTATAAAAATGCAGAAGACTCGTTTTAAACCTATGAACATGATTTCTAGATGAAAAGATGAATATACAGGATTTGAAAGGTCTTATAGGCATATTTTCTATATGCATATGCAGAATTCAGATTCCAGATACTTATAGACATAATTTCTAGATGATAATGAATACACAGGATCTAGAAGAGCCTATAGGCATGATTTCTATATGCGAGAATTGTTTGAAACCCTATGAACATGATTTCTAAATGCAAAAATTACTTTAAGAATCCTATGAACGTGATTTCTATATGCAAAAATTATTCAAAGGTACCTATAGGCATGATTTCTATATGCAGAAATTATTCAAAGGTACCTATAGGCATGATTTCTATATGCATTTGAATATGCAGAATTCAAGATAACTATAGACATGGTATCTACCCTTTGCATGCATAGTTACCCGCCCTTTTCACTAGCCATCCCCAAGAGTTTATTACAAGTTATTACAGCCCAGATTAAAGTAAAAAAAATACATCAGAAAAAAAAATAGCAGTACAAGTACAACCAAGGAGAGCCTGATTCAGACTTCAAGTCTGAAATATGAGGTAAACCAACTCCATAAGATCCAAAGCCTTTCTCCCATTTGAGTGTGTCAAAGTTCCCAAAGAGCCTCAAAGGGACTCCGGGCAATGCTCACACCCAAATATATCACCAGATCAACACAAGTGCAGTGTGGAAAGGCTAGCCCTCAAGTGTCCAAGTTTAGAGGGAACTCAAGGTCCCAAGGCAAGGCTCACAAGAGGGGGGCAGAACTTAAAGACTAAGAGAGAGTGCAAGTGCAGAAGTAGAATTCTGAGAGGGGAAAGGGGAAAAGGAGAGGGAAATAAGTACACATAAGGGGTTCAGGGGAATAGGGAAATTGAAAGAGGCAAGGACAGGCTGTGGGCATGCCCAGTAATGGAGAATGCTAGCATACCATAAGCTTGTCCAAACACACATTAATAGAAGGTAGGATCCCAAGGGATCAGGTTTGATTCATGGGCAACAATTTACATATTGCCATGCTCCGAACCATAGCTTAAACACACAAGGGGGTGGGGAATAGGGATTCATAACAGAACAGGCAGGAAAAGATATTAGTAATGCTGAACTATACAAAAGCAGTAAGTAGACAAGGATAAACACATTGTTGTGGTGCTGAAACTTAACAGAACAGGCAAGAAAAGAAATCAGTAATGCTGAACTATACAAAAGCAGTAAGTAGACAAGGATAAACACATTGTTGTGGTGCTGAAACTTAAATCAGAACATACCAATTTCAAAGAAACCAGTAGAGAAAAGCAGTAAGTCTTGCAAAGAGGCCACAATGCAGGCAATAAGAGAAGATACTATTGCGTGTAAGTGTGAGTTCAGAAAGACTATGAGTGAGTCGTATTAATGAAAGAGTCGTGCATTTATAGTGTGAAAATCAGGAAGAAATAAGGTAAGAAAACAGTTAAGGAACTGAATATCAAGATTTTCTTTAATTAAGGAATTTAGATTCAAACGGTAAAAGTTATTTAAGCAAAGAAATCAAACAAGCATTTGTGCAAAGTAGGCAATTAGGGGTAAATACATAGAAGTTTATTTTAGGGGCAGAGCTTTGAAATACACGGTTGCATAAATGAGGTAAGAGAAATCAATTAGTAGCCAGTAAATGAAGGATCAGAGATTTTGTAATCACTGGTCCATGAATGAACCAAGTCAGAAAAGTTAAGGAAAGTCAAATAACTTAAATCGAGTCATAGGGAAATCAGCAAATAAGGAAAGAAATCAATCAAACCTATACAGAAGGAAGTCTGAAACTAATCAAAATTTGAAAGCCATTTTAGAGGGGAAGTTCAACGCATATAAAGAGCATACAAACATGTTAAGAAGATGTCGTGTCAATGCAAAATCAGTAGATAGTAGACTATAGGAGCATGGTAGTCACATAGGTTAGCAATGTAGAAGAGAAGTAGCATCTAGTAGCATACAAAAGATCCAGTGTAAAAGACCTTAGAAAAGTTTTAGTGGAAAATCAGAATTGCTTAAAGAGACAGAGGTTGAGACAAAGAATTTCGAGACTCAATTGAGAAACAAGTTCAGAACCTCGAAATAGTTAGGGTTTCTGAAATCAAACAGCTTTAAAGATGAAGAGCAAACATATCACAAGCCAATGTTCTCAAACCCGAATGAATCCCTAAATTTTAGGGTTTTACCATCAATCGAGTGGCGAGTAATCAAGAAAGCAAAAGATACTAGTCGAAACTAAGTTCAAAGGTCTCAAAAAGGAACTGGGACCTTCGACATGCTTTTCAGTAACAGAAACTCATGAGAAACATAGCGAAAAATAATATGCGAAACAACAGTTGAAGAACTGGTAGAAGAAACAAATAAGAACATGGTAGGGAAATCTTAACAAGAGCACAGTAGGAGCAACATAATAGAAGAACATGGTAGAAGAGATTTAACAAGAACACAGTAGGAGAAACATAGTAGAGAACACACAAGAGAAGAGAAAACCAGAGAAATACACAAGAAAATCAGAGAAATATAACTCAAAACCCTAGATCGGAAAATAAAGGTTTTGAAAGCATAACTTCAGAAAATCGTTTAAAAACTTAGAGAAAGCATAAATCTGGAACAGATCTAAAGAGATCAGAATAACCTCAAAGCTAGGGTTTTCAGAGGAACCCAAATGGTGAGAAAGGCTTGGATCTAAGCAGGAGGAGTTGAGGTCAGGCTCGAACTGACACGGCTTGCCGGAGCAAGGCCGGAGATGGCCGTGGAACTTGAATCGACAGAGGTCTGGACCCAACTCTTCGTGGTCAAGTCATGAAAATTCAGTAACCAAACGTGAGGGGCCATAGGTGGCTTGGTGGGTGGTGAAACCACTATGATTCAGGTCAGAAGGTGGCCGGAGAAGATGAAGGGAACTCATAGGAGAGGAGGGGAAGGGGGGAAGGTTCTAGAGAGAACCAGAGGTTAGAGAGATAGAGACGAGTGAGGCAAATGAGGGGTTTGGGGGGGTTGTTTGGCTTAAAATGGTAAGAACGGATGAGGGTCGTTGATCTTTTAGATCAATGGCCAGGATTTAATATGGTTTTGGGTCGGGTAGGGGTAATTGGGGCCTGGGTCGGGTTTTAATTGAAATTGGGCTGAAATTGGGGTCCAATCTGGGGTCAGATTTTAGGCCAAAATTGAAACGAATTGGGCTATTATTTAAATAGCCAATTTTACCCTTTTAAATTAATAAAAATAGTAAATTGATTTCTGAAAATAAATTGAAAGCACCAAAATGATCTATAATACATAATTATCCATTTAAAAATATGAAATATCCTTTTATGAATAAGAGACAAATTTAAACCTAAAAATGGCTAATATTGCAATTATGCAATTCTATCCTTAAAAATACCAAATAAATTTGTAAAAATGTGTAAAAATACCTTAGCCATATTTTAATAAAAATATAAAATTCCAATAAATGAATTACCAAAATAATAATTTTGGAAATAATCATTGAGCTTTTATGGATGAAAAAGGGAAATAAATCAGTTTAAAAACCTTAAAAATTATGGGAAAAATAGTAAGATGCTTGGACATACTTATATATGCATATATATGTTATTTAAGATATTTTGCATATAAAAATATACAGGAAAAAATTGGGTATCAACATCTGTCGCATCCGCAGACCTCGGAGTCCCTTTCTACTCTTCCCCATGTCAAACACTTCTTGTTTTTTTCTTTTTGTTAGACTTTGGATATAGAAGCACTGTTTCTTTCTGTAGCTTGTGACTTATGATATTCCGGATTTTGAGAGAGTTTAATGTAACCTTCAAGAGTGGTTATTGTATATACCGAGCGGCATCTTAATTTCTTATTAAAATTTACCTGTTAGTTGTTAGCTTTTATGTTTTCGTTTCATTTTCTGCAAATGCTAGGCTTACCTAGTCGTAGAGAGGTACCGTCACGGCGGTTCATGGAGGGAGAACTTGGGTCGTGACAAAATACCCATGTCATTCTAGAATAGCCATCTACTACAGTTAGAAAGTACTTGTTTCATCAAATATTACTACTTTATATGGCCTCCATATGTCCATGTGAATCGGAGGGGCTAGTGCTTTTAATACTACTTGAAGGAAATGGAAGTCTTGTTTTTTTGGCACATGGACATACAGTGCACTTATTCACTCTATCTCTAATAGTTTGCAGATTAACATAAAGTAATTTTTGAAGTCCTATAACAGACATATAACCAAATCTCTTATGCCATAACTCCATCTTTTGACTTTTATTTGTAGATGTTCCAAGCTCTTTAGCAGACATGATGAAATTTCTGAAGTTCCTCCTCTCAACATCCATTTGTAGTAGATATATCCATGTTTCTTCTTTATCAATCTCCTTCACCTTCCCAGTGAAGAGATCCTGGAAGACACAAAAATCAGGAAAAAATATGGCTAAGCACTACAGTTCTTTTGCTAGCTTGGAGACAGAAATTAGATTGTATTTAAACTGAGGAACATGAAACACATTCGTTATAGGGTTTCTTCTAAAATAGAGTAGACCCTATGTGTTTGACATGAGATATATCACCATTTGGTATTAGTACCTTTTTGGGATTACTTGTCTCAACTATAGTGTTCTTGTTCAGTAGATTTATATCAGAGACCATGTGATCTGTAGCCCTGTATCCCTGATCCGTTCCCAAGATGCTATAGACACTAGCATTGCCTTATCAATATCAGTACCTGCTACATTGGCTGCAGAGGTTGGAGCTTGATAGAGCTTTTGTTAAGTATCTACATAAGCTGATCATATTGTTCCTTTGTGAGAGCATAGTTTCCCAGTTGACATGTATTCTCTTGAATGTCAGTAACCTGACTTTATGAGCCTGAAGGTTGTCCCAAATTTCTTCCACTTGTATGATCAAAAACATTTGTATTATGTCCATAGTTAAATGTAGGGACTAAGTTGTGTTGCATGATTGAGTTATTGTCTGTGAGTACATTTGCATTATAGGCTGCATTATTATTTCCCACATTTCCTTCTCCTTCTTGGTTTGAAATCTGGAGGATATCCTACAATCTTAAAGCAATTTTATTTGCTATGCCCCTTCATCTTGCAGAAATCACACTGCACTTTGTAGTTTTTCTTGAACTTCTAATGATGATTGCCTCCTATTCTTGTATACATTGCAACTTCATATTTTGCTAAAGTCAAGGCAGGATTAGCACCTGGAATTCCTGTGGTTGCTGCTACTGACTTCTGCCCTTCATCACTTACTATTAAGGCATAAGCTTGCTTCACTATTGGAGTAGGACTCCTCATCAAGATTTCACTTCTAGCTTGAGCATATGAGTCATTAAGGCCCATCGAAAACTGATATAGTTTCAGTTTTTGTAGATACACAACAAAGTCTTTAGACTTTGGACAATCATAACAAGAAGCAGGAACTAGGGACTCAAATTCCTCCCATAGATCCTTGAGTTTTGAGAAATAAACTGATACAGATGCAGTCCCCTAACTCAATGTTGCAATATCTTTATGCAGATTAAAAGTTCTTGAGTCGTCTACTTTATTGAATATTTCTAACAGATCATCCCAAACGGCTTGAGCACTATATGCATACATAATTTCACCTAGTAATTCTTTGAAACTTAGTTCATTATCCAAGATAAGACTATCACATCATAGTCCCTGATGTTTTATACTTCAATACCACACAAGAGGGGGGGTGATTTGTGATACCCAATTTTCTCTTAACTTGACTATAGAAGGACATGGTTCTTCTATGTGTTCCAACTACTACTGTTTACGGAATAATAAGTAAAGAAAATAAAGAACAAGGAGATTTTTACGCGGAAAATACCTGGCTCAAAAGGTAAAAAAACCACGACCTACTACTTAGTAGGATTTTTCCAAACTTCCACTAAAATCACTGAGCCAAAAACTACATTTACAAAAACTCTTTTGTAAACCTAGGATTAACTCTAATCCCGTTGTGGCACATGCCTCAACTGTTGCGACAACTTCAAATTAACTCTAACTTGAACACTCTAAGTACCTAATACAATTGCTTTTATAAAAGCTGAAAGGTACAATGTAAAATCACCTACTACAATTGAACTAGAACAAACGATAGACACTTGGAACTGGTTCAAGTAGCTTCAGGATTGCACGCTTGAATCACATATAAATTGCTTGCAAAATTGCCTTGCTATTTTGCTCTCAATTCACGTTTAACTTTTGCTTATGTGCATTACCTGTAAAAGAGAACAACACTGATATTTAAGGAGTTAGTAATTAGAGATTGACTGGGATACAGACGCTACTCTTCTATGGTAGAAGAGTTCCAGTTGATCTCATATTCTAACACTATCCTCTTCCTAAACTGTGTTATCTTCGTGTAAGGAGTCTTTCTCTCCTTATCCAATATGAAACCTTTTCGATCAGATCAGGAGATATTACTTCTAATAAGTTAGATTTATCTCCTTCACGTGCATCTCACATGTGTGGGTTGATCATGACTGTGCTTCACAAGATGGACATGGTCCATATCTGAGTTCTTTTGTCGGTCTTCAAAACTTCATATTTACTTGGGCCAACAAATTCCCCCTTTTTGATGATGACAAACTCTGTGCTTCAGCTTAACCATCAATACAAAGTTTAGAAAATTCACTTATCATCAAGGACCAGGTTAATTAGGTTACAAATATCACTTATTCAGAATATGTAAAGCACAATCTCTTCCCCCTTTTGGCATCATCGAAAAGTTGCATACACAAAGTGTGAGTCCCAGATTTTAACAAGTACTCATGGCCACTGGGGCAACTGTAAGTGCAATCATGGATTAATCATCAGTAATCAAGCAAACATATTTAAACTATCAAAGAAATATTAACATTCAACAAGAGCAAAAACAGTAGATATCATTGATAGAAGATATGTTGTTACCACAATCCACAAGCAGAAAGCAAAAGTATTCAAAACATGAGCAAAAAGAAAGAAAAATCCCTAATCTGGGTCACTGAAGGTACTAGACAGGTTCAGGAGATAAAGGTTAGAATTCGTAAGGCTTGGGGGAGCTAGAGGGTTGGTTTTGGGCTTGGAGAAGATTCAGCATATTGTGAAAAATTCCGTCATTCTTCTCCTTTTCATTGGTGAGCTCAGTTCTGAGAGCATCCCTCTCAGATTCCACCTCTACCACACGAGCCTTTAGCCTAGCTATCTCAGCATCCTTGGCCTCACTTTCCTGAACAAGAGCCCTGACTTTACTGTTGATAGGTGTCTTCTTGGATGAACCAGGTTCATTTGGAATGACATTGACTAAATAGTCACAAGCAAGCAGAGTATTAATACCAAAGTAATCCTTGCTTGTGGCCATTTCCCATTTCTTCAGAGGCACATTGCACCTATCTAGAACCGTAGTCAGAATAAAGCCATAGTGGGTAGCATGAGCCTTGGAACCATTGATAACCCTGTCCAGTAGCTTGATGATGAATGCAGGCCAGTTAATTTGCCTTCCACTTTCAAGGCACTCCATCAGAACTAAGTCCATATAATTTGCAATATGCCTTCTCTCATGCCTAGGCATTAGGCATTTGTTGACAAACTCAAAAATGACTTTGTGCTGTGGCTTCATTTCACTCTTGTGCACAAACTTGGCCACATTCACTTCTGCAACATCACAGAATCTCCTAGTGATTGTAAGGGCAGGCGGAAGGAAATCCAGACTTGTCCATCTCTGTCTGGTGTAATCATCATATCCCTCGGCAGGGATGTCTAGAATCTCTCCAACTTCTCTGCATCAAATGTCACTTGAACTACTTTGACATTGCTTGTAACTCTGCCATTTTTGACTTCAGCATTTGCCATGAATTCAATGATTTCATTTCTGGCCAATCTCCCATCCATCTGAAGGACCATGTCCTTCCAGCCCTGAGCAACTAGGGTGTCAACCAAACAAACCATTCCTGGTTCCACCAAATCTTTCAGCAATCTTCCCTTCAAAATTTTCCTTTTGCCAAACTTGGCCAGCTTGTCTTGTTTACCATCTGACTCATTTTCTTCTTCACCACTCCATTCGTCATCTTCAGAAACTCTAACTTGTTTGCTTTTTATTGCAGACCTTGTCCTCTTGGCCAATGAAGGTTCAGCAGCCTCAGACACAGAGGAAGACTTCTTGGAAGAAGTCTTGGTCTTTTTGGGCTTGGGGTATGAACCTCCATTGTTGCATGATCCTCCTGATGGATCTGTTCCATCTCCTCAACATCAACTGCTTCAGAGGACTCTGCAACCTTACCTTTTCCTTTACCCATCCTTTTCTTCTTACTTTCAGCCAAAGCCTGTTGTAGGTCTCTCTCACTCTGTTTCACCCTGCTTGTTGTTGCTCTTCCCTTTGGCAAGGTAGTTTCAGTAGTTGTTGGGGAGGTAGCCTTCGTTTCTTGGAAGGTTTGTACCAATGTATCTGAGACTGGGAGTGGATCAAACTAACATCAGAAGCCCATTTAGATTCTTTGATGTTTGGGCANTCATTGTGAATCTAAGCTGCTTTAGTTTGTTACTCGAAATTACTGTTACTATTGTTATCTCCCCACAGCATGTTTCCCCCTCCCATATTGCTAGTTGTTTGGTATTTTGTTTCTGTTGTATATTTATAACTGCACAGGTTTATGTGGTGTCCGGTCTAGCCTCGTCACTACTTCGCCGGGGTTAGGCTAGACACTTACCAGCACATGGGGTCGGTTGTGCTGATGCTACGCTTCTGTGCATTTTTGCACAGGTCCAGGTTCTGAGGAGCAGTAGCAGCATTAGCACGGGAGCAGGCTTTCATTATCACGAGACCGAGGTAGCCTTGCAGGCGTCCGTAGGCCCGGCGTCTCTTCTTTATGTTCTCTTTTAGACTGTTGCCTCCTTGTCTCGAGACAGACAACTTCTATGTTTCTTTCAGACCTTTGTATTTAGTATATTCTTAGTAGTTCGTGAGTGATGTGACACCAAATCTTGGGTAGAGGCTATTGTTAACTTTTCTGTGTTTTGATTTAGATTTATAAATTAGACTTCCGCTATTATTCTTAGTAAATTTCATGTTCTATATTGATGCTATAAATTGTTAAAATAATTGTTTAGTGATGAAAAGGTAAATAAGTTGGCTTGCCTAGCTACCACGAGTAGGCGCTATCACGATCCCGATGGTGGAAAATTCGGGTCGTGACAAGAAGGGTCTACATTAAAGAAAAAATTATAGATTAAAGTGATTTTTAGACGCACTGGCAGATATGCACGGCAACACACACTTTGAACCGAACGCGCACCCGGATGCGCACCTAAGTAAGTTTTCTACCTCTTTTTCTTTTAACCCGAATTTTTCACCCACCCTCTAAGTATTTCCCCTTATTTTTCTTCTTTCTCTCCTCTCTTACCACACACAACCCTAACATATTCCCGGTCGCGCCCCCTCGGAAATCGGGTTTGTGACATTTGGGGAGGACAACTCATTCCTTTTGGGAATTGGGTTTGATTTGAAGAGTCACCACCTAATGATTAGGGTGCATTAGGACACCAAGGAGGTTTGATTTGAATAACCAGAGATAGGGTAAGGGCTTGAAATTATTCTAAGGGGAAGGTGTTAGGCACCCCTCAGAATCCACTAGTGTGATTCCCGGCCAGACTATTATTGTGAATTTGGGTACAATTAGCATATAGACAAATAAAGCTCAAATAAGAGGGGATTTTCTATCACATAAAGGTTTGAAAGTGAACAAAGTTTGAAATAACAATTAGAAAAGCTGATTTTAAAAAGAATAGTTTAAAATACTGGAAAGAAAGAATAAAGGGAGGGGGGTCCTAGGTTTATTAATAATATGGATCACCCCACACAATGCCCGGTAATCACTCCTCAATGAGGGGCTACACGTGACATTATCGCGTGGTCATCATATCTGTATCTACCCTTCCCACCCCGTTAAGGTATTAAATGCGAAATGGTCTCGCTTACCTATTGCATGCTACTACCCGTCCCAATCCTATTAGTCCCGGGGGATTTAGGACTACTAATCCTAAGGGAGGTAGGGATGTTAGGCTTATTTGTGGTTTTAAAGGTAAAAATTCTAAGGCGACATACAAAACATGAATAGCAAGTTAGGGAAAAGAACATCACACGCAAAGGCTCAGATATATCCCCCTTAACAAAGAAACACATTTTTTAGCATGACTTACACATACTAGTTAAGGTCTGATTAAGCATTAAACATGCGAGAACTTAAAGGTTGAGGCAGGCTGATTTGTTACATATTTCAGATAAGAAGCCCGAACCAGGCCTGCCTGCTGGTTGTAGCTATTAACAGAAACAGATTTAATTTTACCCTAAGGTTTGCCTAAGTGTTGGACAAGGATCCTATGGGCATGGTATCTACTGAATTACGAGCGCAATAACAATAAACTGAATACGTACTGGTTAAAAATATAGTCAGATTATTAAAGAAAGGCAACTTTTTACGAAGGCTGTAAGTTCTGCAAATGATGATACATCGTTATTACTGGTTTTAGCTCTATGCGCGAATGAAGCGATTCAGATTCAATTAATAGTTCCTATAGACATACTTTCTATGCGTAGTTGGTTTTAAGCCTTTTGTGGATATGGTATAAAAAATGCAGAAGACTCGTTTTAGACCTATGAACATGATTTCTAGATGAAAAGATGAATATACAGGATTTGAAAGGTCTTATAGGCATATTTTCTATATGCATATGCAGAATTCAGATTTCCAGATACTTATAGACATAATTTCTAGATGATAAGGAATACACAGGATCTAGCAGGGCCTATAGGCATGATTTCTATATGCGTGAATTATTCAAAGGTACCTATAGGCATGATTTCTATATGCATTTGAATATGCAAAATTCAAAATAATTATAGACATGGTATCTACCCTTTGCATGCATAGTTATCCGCCCTTTTCACTAGCCGTCCCCAAGAGTTTATTACAAGTTATTACAGCCCAGATTAAAGTAAAAAAAAATACATCAGAAAAAAAAAGAAACATATACAAGTACAACCAAGGAGAGCCTGATTCAGACTTCATGTCTGAAATATGAGGTAAACCAACTCCATAAGATCATGATCCAAAGCTTTTCTCCCATTCGAGTGTGTCAAAGTTCCCTAAGAGCCTCAAAGGGACTCCGGGCAATGCTCACACCCAAATGTATTACCAGATTAACACAAGTGCAGTGTGGAAAGGCCAGCCCTCAAGTGTCCAAGTTCAGAGGGAACTCAGGGTCCCAAGGCAAGGCTCACAAGAGGGGGGCAGAACTTAAAAACTAAGAGAGAGTGCAAGTGCAGAAGTAGAATTCTGATAGGGGAAAGGGAAAAAGGAGAGGGAAATAAGTACACATAAGGGGTTCAGGGGAATAGGGAAATTGAAAAAGGCAGGGGCAGGCTGTGGGCATGCCCAGCAATGGAGAATGCTAGCATACCCTAAGCTTGTCCAAACACACATTAATAGAGGCTAGGGTCCCAAGGGATCAGGTTTGATTCATGGGCAACAATTTACATATTGTCATGCTCCAAACCATAGCTTAAACACACAAGGGGGTGGGGAATAGGGATTCGTAACAGAACAGGCAGGAAAAGAAATCAGTAATGCTGAACTATGCAAAAACAGTAAGTAGACAGGGATAAACACATTGTTGTGGTGCTAAAACTTAAATCAGAACATACCATTTTCAAAGAAACAAGTAGAGAAAAGCAGTAAGTCTTGCAAACAGGCCACAATGCAGACAATAAGAGAAGATACTATCGCGTGTAAGTGTGAGTTCAGAAAGACTATGAGTGAGTGCTGTTTATGAAAGAGTCGTGGATTTATAGTGTGAAAATCAGGCCGAAATAAGGTAAGAAAATAGTTAAGGAACTGAATATCAATTAAGAATCAATCACACAAGATTTTCTTTAATTAAGGAATTCAGATTCAAACGGTAAAAGTTATTTAAGGAAAGAAATCAAACAAGCATTTTGTGCAAAGTAGGCAATTAGGGGTAAATACATAGGAGTTTATTTTAGGGGCAGAGCTTTGAAATACACGGTTGCATAAATAAGGTAAGAGAAATCAATTAGTAGCCAGTAAATCAAAGATCAGAGATTTTGTAATCACTGGTCCATGAATGAACCAAGTCAGAAAAGTTAAGAAAAGTCAAATAACTTAAATCGAGTCATAGGGAAATCAACAAACAAGGAAATCAATCAATCAAACCTATACAGAAGGAAGTCTGAAACTAATCAAAATTTGAAAGCCATTTTAAAGGGGAAGTTCAACGCATATAAAGAGCATACAAACATGTTAAGAAGATGTCGTGTCAATGCAAAATCAGTAGATAGCAGACTATAGGAGCATGGTAGTCACATAGGTTAGCAATGCAGAAGAGAAGTAGCATCTAGTAGCATACAAAAAATCCAGTGTAAAAGACCTTAGAAAAGTTTTAGTGGAAAATCAGAATTGCTTAAAGAGACAGAGGTTGAGACAAAGAGTTTTGAGACTCAGTTGAGAAACAAGCTCAGAACCTCGAAATAGTTAGGGTTTCTGAAATCAGACAGCTTTAAAGATGAAGAACAAACATATCACATAGCCAATGTTCTCAAACCCGGATGAACCCCCTAATTTTTTAGGGTTTTACCATCAATTGAGTGCCGAGATGAGAGGGCGAGTAATCAAGAAAGCAAAATATACTAGTCGAAACAAGTTCAAAGGTCTCAGAAAGGAACTGGGACCTTCTACATGCTTTTTCAGTAACAGAAACTCATGAGAAACAAAGCAAAAAATAATATGTGAAACAACAGTAGAAGAACTGGTAGAAGAAACAAATAAGAACATGGTAGGAAAATCTTAACAAGAGCACAGTAGGAGCAACATAATAGAAGAACATGGTAGAAGAGATTTAACAAGAACACAGCAGGAGAAACATAGTAGAGAACACACAAGAGAAGAAGAAAATCAGAGAAACACACAATAAAATCAGAGAAACATAACTCAAAACCCTAGATCGAAAAATAAAGGTTTTTAAAGCATTAATTTATTATTTTTTTTTTGAAAAAAAAATCGGAAAATCGTTTAGAAACTTAGGGAAAGCATAAATCTGGAACAGATCTAAAGAGATCAGAAAAACCTCAAAGCTAGGGTTTTCAGAGGAACCCACGGTGAGAAAGGCTTGGATCTAAGCAAGAGGAGTTGAGGCCAGGCTCGAACAAACATGGCTTGCCGGAGCAAGGCCGGAAATGGCCGTGGAACATGAATCGACAGAGGCATAGACCCAACTCTTCGTGGTCACGTCATGAAAAATTCAGTAACCAAACGTGAGGGGCCATAGGTGGCTTGGTGGGTGGTGAAACCACCATGGATTCAGGTCAGAAGGTGGCCGGAGAAGATGAAGGGGATTCATCGGAGAGGAGGGGAAGGGGGAAGGTTCTAGAGAGAACCAGAGGTTAGAGAGATAGAGACGAGTGAGGAAAATGGAGGGGTTTCGGGGGGGGGGGGGTCTTTTGGCTTAAAATGGTATATGGTTTTGGGTCGGGTAGGGGTAATTGGGGCCTGGGTAGGGTTTTAATTGAAATTGGTCTGGAAATTGGGGTCCAATTTGGGGTCAGATTTTAGGCTAAAATTGAAACGAATTGGGCTATTATTTAAATAGCCAATTTTAACTTTTAAAATTATAAAAAATAGTAAATTGATTTCTGGGAATAAATTGAAAGCACCAAAATGATCTATAATCCATAATTATCCATTTAAAAATATGAAATCTCCTTTTATGAATATGAGACGAATTTAAACCTAAAAATGGCTAATATTGCAATTATGCAATTCTATCCTTAAAAATACCAAATAAATTTGTAAAAAATGTGTAAAAAATACCTTAGCCATATTTTAATATAAATATAAAATTCCAATAAATGAATTACCAAAATAACAATTTTGGAAATAATCATTGGGTTTTTATGGATGAAAAAGGGAAATAAATCAGTTTAAAAACCTTAAAAATTATGGAAAAAATAGTAAGATGCTTGGACATACTTATATATGCATATATACATTATTTTTTAAAGATATTTTACATAAAAATATACAGGGAAAAATTGGGTATTAACAGATACTGATACCACTTTTTTTTGTAATGATCCATCAAGGGATGGAACTATAGATATAGAATCTCTTTCCTTATGCTACTAGTGGTGCACCTGCACCACTCTCCATGTATGCACCTTGAAGCAATGAAAGTACTTAATCTTATAGATAAAAAAAAAAAAAAGACACTCATCTTTCCCACAGAAAACAAAAAAGAAGAATTGAAAATACTCGGGCAAAACAAGTCATCCTCTTCATCACCACCTTTGCTTAGAAGTCTGACTTGCTTAGCTCAAAAACCAAATACAATTATCAATTAACATTCCTTCAATTATAATACACAAATACTTGACCGATTGTTACACGTCGCTCCAATTTCCAATTATTGTCCACATCCCCTCCCACAATTAGCTGAATGTATTATTGTTCCGTCTCTATATTTAGGTCCCGATTAATCTAATGTGGAATTTATTAAAGATCTAAACATATTATTTATCCAACTATAACTCGTGATGATAATTAGCTAAAATATCTAATCCTATTTTGGTGGAGTAATTATCTTATTCCTCACATGGTCGGTCCACTATCTCACGTAAGCTGATCCCACTAACCACTACGAAAATACCAGTCTATCTTATCGCAAAAAGAAATTAAGTCAAGAAAAAGCGAGAAAAGACAGAAGACCGCCGATGGGTGCAACCACTGTAATCGCCGATTCAGAATCCACCGCATCTCTACTACCTCCTTCCTCTAATCCCAAAATTCCAAAGGACACATTCCACATAGCCTATATCATTTACTTCACTCTCGGTACCGGTTACCTTCTCCCATGGAACGCATTCATCACCGCCGTCGATTACTTCTCTTACCTTTACCCAGACGTAATGGTCGACCGTATCTTCGCCATTGTTTACATGATCATCGGCTTCATTTGCTTGCTCTTCATTGTCGCTTTTGCTAATAAAACCAGTTCTTTTGTGCGGATTAATGTCGGCATGTTTCTGTTTGTTGTCGCTCTTGTGACGGTGCCGTTGATGGATGTGTTTTATGTTAAGGGGAGTATTGGAGTGTATAGTGGGTTTTATGTGACGGTCGGATTGGTCGGACTTTGCGGGATTGCTGATGCGTTGGTTCAAGGTGGAGTCATTGGGGCAGCCGGTGAGTTGCCGGACAGGTACATGCAGGCTACCGTCGCCGGAACTGCTGCTTCCGGTATACTAACTATTCCTCATTTTGCTCGTTGACTTTTCAGCGTCTGACCTAGATTGACTCTTTCTATGGATAATTTGAGTCTGATGTTACTACATCTTTTGGTGATAGCATCTGATCCTTCAGTTGATGATTTGTTTAATTTTTCAAATTCAGCAAAGACTATACTCTCTCCCAATTTATGTGCCGTTTTTTGACAGTCAGACTTTTGAAAATTGTGGTCTAAAAAGACCTATAGAAATTTTTGTGGGTATAAATCATGGGTAAAATATGAAAATTGAAATTAAATTATTTCGGATATAGAAATATGTTATTCATTTTTGGAACATATTAAAAAGGAAAGAGTGTCACATTTTGTGACAGAAAGAATACTATGTACAAGGATAAAGTTAGCTTGCTTTTCTTCTCTTTTTTTCCTGATTGAATTCTGCTTATGTGAGTTAAAACTGGTTGGTTGCATCAATGTTGCAACCTGGGGTAATCTTGTTAGCTATAGTATTTGATTTAGATGTATCGGAATGAAATTCTGTGATATGAGAGATGATTCATTGAGAGATTTCAGTTAATTTGGGATTGAGGCTGAGATGATTCATTGAGGGATCTCAGATAATTTGGGATTGAGGCTTAGCTGATACAAAAGTTAGAGTTGATGCGACCCAATTTTAACTATGACCTGGGTCTTGTTCTTGGTGAGTGTTACTCATGTTAAAGCTACAGTAGATATTCAAACAGTTGTTCAGGGAAATTATCTGCCCATGAGTCAACATGATGCCTTCACTAGTTTTACAAATGAACTGTTCAGAATTTGGGGGACTTTAAGATCTTCTCCCTGAATGTTGCTATCTGCAAAAGCTGCGAAAACTTGTGTTTCTAATTGTCTAACCTTATCTTGGCATGCAGATGATCTCTATCAATTGCATTAAAATCTCATAGTCCCACATTATCTTTACCCTAGATTTTGATTTTGTTAAAGCTGTAGCATTTGTTGTAGTCTAGGTAGTTAAATGCAGGCAGACCCAGCAAACATTTCAGACTTTTTAGGTGACGTAGTGCTCTTCTTTCAGTCTCTATGTAACTTGTCTCAGCGATCTGATACCATTAGTTTGTCATGGTGATAGATGAAACAATTTTCTCACGGCTTCGTAAACTCAACTTGTATTCGACTTATCCCCAAAAAGACAAAAAGCCTCAACTCACATACCAATTGAATCCAAACTATCGAGGTGCTTTTGGCTAAGAATTTGACGACTCGACGTCAATCTGAGCCGAGGGTCTATCGGAAACAGCCTCTCTACCCCATCGGGGTTGAGGTAAGGTCTGCATACATACTACCCTCCCAGACCCCACTTGCGGGACTATACTTGGTCGTTGTTGTTGTTGTTGTTGACGTTTCTCGGGAGTCAATCACCATTAACTTTGATATATTGGACGAGAGACCTCAATGGATCTCTTTTACTGGCACGGTGTCGTGCTTCTTTTTTTCTCTTAAGCAATTGATGTTTGCTATTATCTCTGGTGCATTCTGCAAACATACTGACTGGAGTACTCTTTGTGATTAATATGAGGGTGATTGATAAAGTAACAACCAAGATTAGTCACACGAGGACTTTAGGTGTTTAGCAGTGTTCCCTATGATGGCCTTATCAAATATGAATAGATGATTTCATTTACCTATCCATATGTGTCAACTGATCTTTATACAAAAAAAAAATGGATATCTGTTGCTGCTCTTTTTGGTGGAAGATGGTACGCAATGAAACAAAAACATAATGCTAACTCCTACTCAAAATATAAAAATAGAAGTAATGCTAACTATTGTTCAGCAAATATTATCTCTTGTTAGGCATCTGTGAGCTCCTTGTAGCATTGTCAACCTGGAAGATATTGCATGACGTGTCTTATGAGTCCCACTATCAAATATTACATTTGTCCTAAAAAGAGAGAAAATATGAGTGAAAGCCTCTTTTTACAATTGGCTATGAAGAACATGCAAGAGCTTCCTTAAAAGGAGCTTACGTGGGAGCTTCCTATTATGAAGTTTGGACTACTAGAAATGAGAAAAGTTATTAAATAAGAAAAATTACTTACAGTCGAGATTAGTTATTATGATTGAATTAAAATAATAATCTCTACTATTATATAAACACATAAAATGCATCTTAAAACATCTTATCACATAACTGCATTAATTCTTTTGACTTTCAACATGCTCCTAGACATACTCAAGCTACTGAAACAGTAAGATTTTACATATTAAACTTTGATATTCAAATCAAGTAAGCCAAAAGAAGTTACTGTTTGATGGCATTGCAGTGATGATTGGACAATGATATGGCAGCTGACTGGGTGTGTGACTACCGTTGGCTTGACTAGTAGACATATATAGACAGCTAACTTGACAGGATTGTTTGGAGTGCTAACTTGATAGGTCAGCTGACATAGAGTTTCAGATAGATCCCAAAATAGTAGCTGGAAAAGTGAACAATGATGTCGAATGGTCATCAGAGAAACAGAGTGATGATGCTAGAAGTCACTAGAAAGAGGCCAGACTAGTAAAATTGTGAGAAAAAAAAAAGAACTCTTTACGACGTATGCAACATAAGGCTGCCTGCTGTTAAACTACTTAGGTTTTAACAATAGAGCCATGGTACGATGTGAAAAGAGGGAATAACGGAAAAAACGTTTTATTGTGATTGTTTATAAGCAATATACAAGAAGCTCCTTATACAGAAGTTTAGACTGTTAGAAAAAAAGGAAAGTACAGACTACATGAGTTAATGAAAGTAACTAAGCAAGGAGGGATATATGAATACCGAGATTCCTTATTATAACAGAATCATGAAGAGTATTCCATACTATTAATTAAATATATAGAATGAATCTAGAACAGAACATTCTAAATATAACTTCTCTAAGTCTCTTGGCTTTTAACATTTGTTTTCTTACTCTTTTCTGTCCAATCAGCTTTTTAAGATCAGAAAGTTGGGATGTGGTCATGTAGAAATCTTAAGATTCTTGTTCTGTGTTGCAGGTGTCCTAGTTTCATTGCTGAGAATTTTAACCAAAGCTGTATATCCACAAGATGCTCAAGGGCTGAGAAGGAGCGCTAACCTTTATTTCATTTTCAGCATTGCTGTGATGATTTTGTGCATAGTCTTTTACAATGTGGCACATAGACTTCCAGTAATTAAATACTACAATGATCTCAAAATTCAGGCTGTGAATGAGGAGAAAGAGGATAAGGGTGACTTAACTCCGGAATTATGGCGATCAACTTTGGACATTGTTGGGACAGTAAAATGGTATGGGTTTGGCATCCTCAGCATTTATGTGGTCACTTTGTGCATATTTCCAGGATATGTCACAGAAGACGTGCATTCTCAACTTCTGAAGGATTGGTATCCGATCATGCTGATTACTGGCTACAATGTGTTTGATCTGGTTGGGAAGTCTCTGACTCCTATATTATTTCTTGATAATGCAAAGGTTGCTATTAGTGCCTGCTTTGCAAGGCTGTTGTTTTTGCCTCTATTCTATGGTTGCTTACATGGGCCTAAATTCTTTAGGACGGAGTTTCCTGTGACAATACTAACCTGTCTACTGGGATTAACTAATGGCTACCTGACTAGTTTGCTAATGATCTTGGGTCCAAAAACTGTCCAACTGCAAAAAGCAGAGATAGCTGGGACCGTACTTGTATTGTTCTTAGTGATGGGTCTGGCAATTGGATCTGTTGTATCATGGTTCTGGGTTATATAGTTTATCAGCAGCTTGTAAGATATTGGTTCCCCTCAACCAATTGTCATTGCAAAAGTTTCAAACTTCTCTAAATGTGTATCCTGACATGTTGTAACTTTAAATGTTGAATTGCATTTTTAATGTATATCTTTGGAAATTACATATTTCTGCTGATAATTCTTTATTCTGAATGTTAAGTTGCCTGTTCAAACTTATTATTGTTGCATTTTGGGTACTCTGTCCTCTGGGTTACCTGCATTAAAAGATCCCTGCTTAAGAGCTATCTGCCTTCCCTGAGGTAGTCCTAATAGGGGAGATATGTTGTTCGTAGAAGTCCAGTCTTCCTACAGTGCTAGGAGAACTAATTCTTTAGGCTGACGGCGATAAGGAAGACGCAACAGAAGTGGAAGTCTTAGCCGCGATTTAAGAGAACAACAATCCAGACATGGAATTTACATTGAAAATTAGCACAGTATAAAATTGATTAAAATTTAGCTACTTTGTAATAAAATTTAGACAAAAATAACCTCAGTTAAGATCCAAAAAGAATTCTGCATATTATAAAATGCTGGAGTTGAATTTTTTACTATATTTAATGTGCTGGAATTCATAATGTGTTAGACTATCAACATAATATGTTGTAGTTTTATAAGGAAGTCCATAATCCAGCATATTATGCTAATCTTTTTGTGTGTTTCAACTAAAGGTATTTTTGTTCAAATTTTTTTCGCATTAAATAATTGCTATTTTTGCATCACTTTATAAATATTGGTTATTTTTCAATTACTAGTCCAAAAACTTGCCATTTGACGAATGCAGAGGCTATGGGTTCGAATATATATATTATATATATATATATATATATAATATATATATATATATATATATATATATATATATTATATATATATAGTATATATATATATAGACACACACACTCCCCTAATTAATGAGTACTCCATCCGTTTCATTTTCTACTAGTTTAGTGTACGCGCTTTGCACGTGTGTCTCGTATCAAGTAAATATATGTACAAGAATAATGTGTTTGACTACAAATGCTTCATCCCGATTTTATATTTTTTTTCTTATCAATTTAGCATTGTTATATTTGTGATAATTTCCATATATAGTAACCTTAGCTTGTATTACATTTTCAATTGTTGTAATTTCAAGGGTGCAAAATTTTTAGAAAACAATTTGAAAAATTAGAGTTTTTGTATAAGAAAAATGAATCTAACCATCTCAAAAAAAACGTAGGGTTATTCTCACTATTTTATTCCCTTCTTTTGAGTCGTCTGCTTATTCTGATCTTAGAAAAGTTTGTACAACCAAAATGGGCATGAGAACAGTATATAAATAAATATCAAATATGTAAATAAAGTTACAGACGAACATAAATATACTAAGCAACATGAAGTTTAAATCAATAATTAAAGCTTATATCATAAATTAATATGATTATGTTTTCATGCCAATAAAATTTTTACAAGAACTATGAAATACATGGCATATTAAAAAAATTAAAAGACAAAGAATTCATTCCTCCTAATCTCGTCCTAAAATCATATGAATATTATATTTATCAGATAAATAAATATCAAATACAAAAATATAATAAAAGAAAATCGAACTCTTCTGTAAAATCAATCAGAAAGAGAACTAAGTAACTTTCAAAAGCCTATCCAACAATTAATAACTAACCATGAAAGTGTGATGACCCGATAAGTCATCTTATAAATTAAAAACCAAATTCTGTGTTCCGAGGCCTTAAAAACCTCATTTTATCCCTCCTCAGTTTGCGTGCACAGTCCGGACGTATTTTCCGGAAAGCTTTTATGTTGAAAGTTGATAAAAATAAGAAATTTTGATTAAAAACTTCATTTGAGTTGACTTCGGTCAATATTTTTGGTAAACGGACCCGGATTCGTATTTTGACGGTCTCGATGGGTCCGTATAAAAATATGATACCTGGGCGTATGCCCAGAATAGAAATCGAAGGTACCTAGCCCTAATTATGAATTTTTATTGAAAATTGATAGTTTGAAAATTTTGATGGTTTTTAAGAAATTCTTAATGTTTGATCTTGTTGGTATCGGGACCTTCGTTCTGGAGCCCGGTACAGGTTCAACATAATATTTAAGACTTGTCTGTGAAATTTGATGAAAACGGAAGTAGTTTGACGTGATTCGGACGTCCGGTTGAGAAAATAGAAATTTCGAAGTGTTCTTGAGAATTTCATTTGATTTGGTGCTAAATTCGTGGTTCTAGGTGTTATTTTGGCGGTTTGATCGCGCGAACAAGTTCGTATGATCTTTTAAGACTTGTGTGCATGTTTGGTTTGGAGCCGCGAGGGCTTGGGTGAGTTTGAGATAGGCTACGGAGTGTTTTGAACTTAGAAAATTACTGGTGTGCTTCAGTTCTTGTTGCAGAGCCTCTGGTCTCGCAATTGCGAGACAAAGCTTTGCATTTGCGACCACTGTTGGGTTCGCACTTGCGACCTACTCATCGCATTTGCGAAGAGTAGCTGTGGAGGTCAATGTTCGCAATTGCGAACAATCCTTCGCATTTGCGAAGGGAGTCTGGGAATGGCAGGGATCACAATTGCGATCATTGGGTTGCAATTGTGGAAGGTCAGGCTTGCATTTGTGAGACTTTCTTCGCAATTGCGAAGCAAGCAGGAATGGGGAGACCTTCGCAATTGTGATAGGTTCTTCGCATTTGCGAGCTTCGCAATTGCGAAGCTCAGGTCGCAAATGCGACACCTGCAACTGATCAAAATTACTTTTGGACGGGATTTTTCATTCATTCTTCAAATTTTCAAAACCTAGAACCCAAGAGGCGATTTCCCAAAGACTTCTTCTTCCTCAAATCATAGGTAAGTGATTCTTAACTAGTTTCTTTCAATCTTTCACTTCATTTTACAAGATTTCAACCTAGAATCTAAGGTTTTCATGGTGGAATTGGGGATTTTTGGGTAGAAATTAGGGATTTTAAATTTTGGGGATTTTGACCTCAAATTGAGGTCGGATTCCAAAACCAATTATATATCGGACTCAGGGGTGAATGAGTAATTGGATTTTGGTCCGAATTTTGGATTTGGACCAAGCGGGCACTTTTATTGATTTCTTCAATAATGACCCAAATTGAGTCATTGTTTATCGCGCGTGATTCCTAAGACTTATTTTGAAACGTTTGGTTGGTAATTTGCTAGATATTGTTGGTTTGGAGGCGTGTTTGAAAGGCAAAGCTGTGATTGAGCTTTGAGTGGCCTTGAGTTTGAGGTAAGTGGCTTGCCTAACCTTGAGTGGGGGAACTCCCCTTAGGATTTGGCACTGTTTGATATGTGAGCACCGTGTACGTGAGGTGACGAGTGCGTACACGGGCTATTGTTGAAAAAACCTGTTTTCATTAAGCAAATATTTGTTTTTCCTTTTGCGACATCCGGGTTTTGGGAAAAGTGAAATTGTATATGCCAAGCGGCATCGTTTCTGGCTATTTACTATATTCGTTAGCTGTTACCTTTTGTTTCTATTTCATTCTGCCGTATTAGGCTTACCTAGTCGTAGAGACTAGGTGCCGTCACGATAGTTCACGGAGGAAGAACTTCGGTCGTGACAAGTTGGTATCAGAGCTCTAGGTTCATAGGAGTCGTGAGTCACAAGAT
Source organism: Nicotiana attenuata (assembly GCF_001879085.1). Classification (NCBI taxonomy): domain Eukaryota; kingdom Viridiplantae; phylum Streptophyta; class Magnoliopsida; order Solanales; family Solanaceae; genus Nicotiana; species Nicotiana attenuata. The sequence goes on from NW_017671404.1 coordinate 120,804, forward strand.
GGCTTAGTAGAGTCTCGCGGATCGGGACGAAGACGTCTGTACTTATCTCCGGGAGGCTATGGAAGTGTTAGGAAAATTCCACTTCTTTTGATTCCTTGTCGTGCAAGATTATTGACTTCGAAATTCTAAACTTGTGTCTTCTATTCTCTCACAGATGGTGAGGACACGTGCTATCGGAGATGACCAGGCACCCGCGCCCCCTCCTAGAGCCGCCAGAGGTCAGGGCCGGGGTAGAGGCCGAGGACGTTCCCGTGGTGCGGCCAGAGCACCCGGGCGAGCTGCTACAGAGGAGCCACCAGTAGCTCTAGCCGGACCACAGGAATCTGATACGCCTACTACTACTGCTCCAGCTCTTCAGGACACCCTTGCACAGTTCATGAGCATGTACAACACTCTAGCTCAGGTAGGGTTGATCCCCCTTGTTGCAGCCACATCTCAGGCTGGGAGAAGAGCACAGACTCCCGCCGCCTGCACCCCAGAGTAGCGGGTTCAGGTTGATCAGATCCTAGAGTTTATAATGGTACCGCATGTAGCCCCAGTTCAGCCCGAGGGTAGGGCAGCAACTTCAGAGGAGGAGCAGCGGAGGCTTGAGAGGTACAAAAAGTATGACCCTCCTACATTCAGTGGTCTAGCATCAGAGGATGCTTAGGGATTTCTGGAGGAGCGCCACCATATCCTCTGCACTATGGGCATAGCAGAGTCGAGTGGGGTTTCTTTCACTGCCTTTCAGCTTCGAGGAGCAGCCTATCAGTGGTGGCATACTTATGAGTTGGACAGTCCGACTGAGGCAGCTTCCCTTATATGGACTCAGTTCTCGGACATGTTTTTGAGAGAGTACGTCCGTCAAAGCCTCAGGGACGCATGGCGTGCGGAGTTTGAGCAGTTGCGCCAGGGTACCATGAATGTTTCAGAGTATGTAGTCTGTTTCAGTGACTTGGCTAGACATGCACCGGCCTTGGTTTCTACAGTTCGAGAGAGGGTTAGCCGATTTATTGAGGGACTCATTCCCAGCAACAGGACTAGCATGGCCCGGGAGTCAGAGATGGATATTGCGTATCAGCAGGTGGTGAGTATTGCTAGGAGAGTAGAGGGCATGCTTGCTCTGGATAGGGAGGAGAGAGAGGCCAAGAGGTCTCAAGAGTCGGGCCATTATTCTGGTGCCTGTGCCCCAGCTGCAGTTCGTCATGGTAGGGGTTATGTAAGCCGCCCCGTTCATTCAGCTCTTCCAGCAGCCAGTGGTATTCCAGCTCCTCCTAGACCTCAGGAGCCTTATTATGCACCTCCGATATCTAGTGTGCCTCCTACACGGGGTGCATTCAGTGGTCGGTCTAGCAAACCTGGTCCGAGTTAGCCACAACCGTCACGTCCTCCCAGAACATATGGTGAGGGATTGCCCCAGACTTAGGAGGGGTGCACCGTCACATACTTCTCAGCCACAGCGTGCTCCACAAGGTTCCTAGGCTATGATTACAGCTCCAACTGCCACTCCACCTGCTCAGGCAGCTAGAGGTGGAGGTCGGGGGGGGGGGGGGGGGGAGGGGTAGAGGCCACCCTAGAGGGGGAGGCCAGGCCAGATACTATGCTCTTCTTGCTCGTACAGAGGTTGTTGCTTCCGATTCTATCATTACAGGTATTGTTCCAGTCTGTCATAGAGATGCATCGGTTCTATTCGATCCAGGCTCCACTTATTCCTATGTGTCCTCTTATTTGCCCCGCATTTGGGCATATCTCGGGATTCTTTGAGTTCCCATGTTTATGTGTCTACTCATGTGGGAGATTCTCTTATTGTGGACCGCGTTTATCGATCGTGTTTGATAATTCTTAGTGGTTCTGAGACCAGAGCCGATTTATTATTGCTTAGCATGGTAGATTTTGATGTTATCTTGGGCATGGACTGGTTGTTGCCCCATTTTTCTATTCTTGATTGTCATGCCAAGACCGGGACGCTGGCTATGCCAAGTTTACCGCAATTAAAGTGGAGGGGTACCTTAGATTACACTCCCAGTAGATTCATTTCCTTTCTTAAAGCTCAACGAATGGTTGAGAAGAGGTGTGACACATATCTAGCCTATGTGAGAGATGTCAGTATTGATACGCTTATAGTTGATTCATGTCACGCCCCAAAAACCGAGGGACATGATCGGCGCTCGACCGGGTAGCCCCAGTCAAGCGGACCTAGGTGCCTTTCCTATCCCACGTGTTACCCCGTGTTTTCATTAATCATTAATCAAAGAAAATAGCCATTTATAATTAAAACACCTTTTTACGAAATATACATAACAAACATGGTTACTTAGCGTGGTTTACAACTTACATCGCCCAACACACAAAATACATATTACATAAGTTCACAACCCACATTTCCTGTCTACGGATCCTCTAAGGATACAAAATGATGATACAATACTTGTTGGTAACAAGACTCCGGCTATACCTTACAAAAATACCAAAACAAGACTCCGGAATAAAAGCGGCATGAGCCACGCAGGGTCCCGAGAGGAAAGGGGCTCACCAATTCAGCTGACGGGAAGTGGAGGAGTGCTACGGTCGGTGGACTGGAGTACCTGCTATAGATCCACCTACAATCATAACATGAATGTAGCGCCCCCGGCAAAAGGGACGTCAGTACATTTGAATTGTACTGGTATGTATGAACAAACTTTGCCCCAAGTAAACTCAAACAATACACAAGTAACGAGCAGTAATAGAATCAACAATCAAATACACATGAAAGGAACAATCAAGCCAAACAAGTTTCACAATCTCTCCTTTTTCCCCTTTCAACATTATCACATCAATGATTTCACAACTTTCTCATATTTTCATTTCAATAGTGATTACGATCACTTTCCACCCTTATTACCTCGGCCACCCTTATCACCACAACCCACACCTTATTACTTCGTGTTGCAGCGTGCAACCCGATCCCACCGAACAATCACAAATCACACAACAACAACAACAAGAACAACAATAATTCACAAAGAATTTCCATAACATCAATACCAATTCCATTATATACAACAACTCACATACAATTTAAGCCACAACGATATTTGCCCACGACAAGCCATATATGATATTACCATAGTTGTTTCAATTTGCATCAGTTACGATTTCTTTCCATCATTTATTACGCAGCTCTTACCACATAAACACATTCACACACACACATTTGGTTTGTTGCCATTTACTTGCACCATTATATCGGGAGATTAACGAAGAACTCAAGGCATATCAATCACAAGAATTCACAAATGGTCCACATAGGTATCACATATCAAATATTCGTACACCAAACAAAGTGACTTTACAAAGATTAAAGTTAGCCATACATACCTGGAGCCGAATTCCCTTTTTATCTTCTACTTTCAATTCACCAAACAGTCTAGCAACGTCAATCTAGTTCACAAGTTAACATATATATATCTTAGAATTAAAATTCAAACTTTCTACCCGAACCTATTTAGGTTATCGATCCTTCTTTTGCAAACCTTTACTTCTACCCAAATTCCCCTTACTAGATTTTAGGTTTTAAAATACATGCATGTATGTTGTCAACCTTTATTTTCAAGAATCAATGGATGAGAATCCCCCTTTATGTTTAAACTTGGAAACCAATGAAAAAGGGTTGGGGATTTTACCTGCAAGAATGGAGATGAAGACAATTACTTAAAATTTCCCGGCTCGGGTAGCTTTGAAGAATCAAATCGATGAATGCAAGACTTCCTATCTCAAGAACTCTCCCTTCCTCTCTCTAGTTTGTTCAGAAAATACGTTAAAATGAGGGGTTGGAGTGTTTTATTGAAGAAGGGGTCGGGTTTGAAATTTAGAATAATAGGAGCCCCGAGTCAAGTATGCGATCGCATTTGCGATCGCAAAGATGAAATGCGGTCCGCAGAATGGACCGCAAAAGTGCTCCAAAAATTTGATCCTACTATCTGGGTTTGCGGCAGAAATGCGGTCCGCATACACGATCTGCGGTCGCATAATGCACCGCATAATTGCCCTTTACAAAATTCCATGATGATTGTGCGACGACTATGCGGTCCGCATATTAGTTATACGATCGCATAATCGACCGCATTTTGACCTCAAATTTGACTAACACACTGACTCACATTGCGATAGAAATGCGTTCCACATACTTGATTTGCGACCGCATTTTGGACCGCATAATAACACTTTTCTGGAAAACTTGATTCTTTGATTTTCAAATGCTTAGGTCAGTACAAATCGCGAAGAATTTTACACATTCCTAACACATATCCGGAACTTGACACTACAAGCTACTAGGTTTTGGGCACAAATTTTCACGAGGCCTTACAATTCAGTCCCGGTAGTGAGGGATTATCCTGATGTGTTTCCAGCCGACCTTCCGGGCATGGCGCCCGATAGAGAAATTGATTTTGGCATTAATTTGTTACCGAGCACTCAGCCCATCTCCATTCTTCCTTACCGTATGGACCCTCTTGAGTTAAAGGAGTTGAAGGAATAGTTACAGGAGTTGCTTGATAAGGGCTTCATTCGGGCCAAGTGTGTCACCTTGGGGTGCTCATGTCTTGTTTGTGAAGAAAAAGGATGGTTCTATGCGTATATGCATTGATTATCGCCAGTTGAACAAAGTTAGAGTGAAGAGACGGTATCCTTTGCCTCTTATTGATGACCCATTTGATCAGTTACAGGGTGCCCGAGTGTTTTCCAAGACCGATTTGCGTTCAGGTTATCATCAGTTGAAGATTCGAGAGCCAGATATCCCAAAGACTGCTTTCAGGACTCGGTATGGTCATTACGAGTTCCTTGTCATGTCATTTGGGCTGCCAACGCCCCAGTAGCATTTATGCATTTGATGCATAGTGTATTTCGGCCTTATCTTGATACATTCGTCATTGTCTTTATTGACGATATTCTGGTATACTCCTGGAGTCGGGAAGATCATGAGGAGCACCTGAGTACAGTGCTTCATACCTTGAGAGAGAAGAAATTATATGCAAAATTCTCAAAATGTGAGTTCTGGTTAGATTCCACGGCATTCTTGGGTCATGTGGTATCGAGTGAAGGGATCAAGGTGGATCTGAAGAAGGTGGAAGCAATGCAGAGTTGGCCCAGACCATCCTCAGCTATAGAGATCCGGAGTGTCCTTGGTCTGGCGGTGTATTACCGTCGATTTGTTGAGGGATTTTCATCTATTGCAGCACCCATGACCAGGCTGACCCAGAAGGGTACTCCGTTCAAGTGGACGGAAGAGTGTGAGGAGAGCTTTCAGAAGCTCAAGACAGCTTTGACTACAGCCCAAGTATTGGTATTGCCGTCAGGTTCGGGGTCTTATACAGTTTATTGTGATGCGTCGCGAGTTGGCCTCGGTGAGATGTTGATGCAGGACCGTAGGGTGATTTCCTACGTGTCCAGACAGCTGAAGGTGTATGAAAAGTACTATCATGTCCACGATCTTGAGCTAGCAGCTATTGTTCATGCCTTGAATTTAAGAAAATTCATTAGTTTAAAAAGGAAGTAAATGATTTCATATATTCTCGTAAGAAAATCAATTCAAATCATTAGTTCTTGATAAATAGTGGATTGAATTTAAATTCGATTTTCCTTTTTTGGCCATGAATTAGAGCTTCATGTAGCTACTATATATGTATTTCTGACAAGAATATCTTTTTAAAAGATTTATCACTTTTTGAATTGTGGTTGAATAGAATTTATTTTGAGTTATATAAAATTATAAAATAAAAGTTAAAGAATTTTTAGAATATAATAAATATTATTCTCATTTAGCTACCTCAATAAATAAAGATACCATATACCATAAAAGTTTTTCGGATGCCTTAATTGTGATTTAAAAAGGACTTATATAAAAATTTAAAAATTAAAATTATAACTTTTGGTCTTCTAAAAATTTAGGATGAAAGTTGACATTATACCTCCTAAAAATTAATAGCGACAATATAATGTTCAAAGAATAACTAATGTTGAATAATATTTTGCAAAAACTAACTTAATTTAAAAAGATAATATAGTGAGATATTGTCACCTATCAGATTGAATAACTGAATGCAAGTAAGAGAAAAAAGCGATAACTCATTTATAATATATTTGGTCTTCGACTATTTTATCTTTATTGTTTCAGATTCATATTTATATCAATTTGATTCTTAGTTTTATATCATAAATTGACTTTTTAAATTTCTTTCACCATTAGTGCGCTTTATACAACGATTAGTTTATATACCTTAAAAGAGTTTTATCAACCTGACAAATAAATTTACTTATATAATGAATTATAAAAAAATATTAAACTTGAACTCTTTTGCATTAGTTAATTCAAAGACTTAATTATTTATTCTCAACATTAAAGAAAATAAATTAATTTTTATTATCAAATTCTAAATATTAGTTCATCCCAATTTTTAAATTTTTACTATAATTAGAACTTTGTTCAATAAAAATTTTGATTTCAAATATTTAGAAATCCTTAGTATGTCAATTTTGATTCGTTTTAGTGCTTCCGAAATCACTGTTTCATTAGTATGCCAATTTTGATTCGTTTTTTGTTTTTCCGGAATTATTGTGCTTTTGACTCCTAGAAAATATTGCTAACGCACAATTTCTATTGTTTTGAACATGTAACGATCCGACTAGTCGTTTTAAACAATTGCATCCGGTTCGGCAGTTTGAGGTCAAGAGCAGCTTCACATTATGTATATTGACTTGTGTGCAGGGTTGAATTCAGTTTCCGGATGAATAGAAGTCGAATTGGAAAGAAGGAATATAGTTCTGGAAGCTTAAGCGGAGAGAATTTGACCGGAATTTGACTTTTGAGTAAACGGCTCCGGAATGAGTTTTGGATGATGTCAGTAGCTTTGTATGGTGATTTTGGACTTGGCGTGTGTTTGATTTGGATTTGGAGGCCCGTAAGGAAATTTGAGGCATTTCGGTGAAAGTTGGAAAAGTTGAAGTTTGGAAAATGGAGAGGTTTGACCCATAGTTGACTTTTGTGTTATCGAGGTCGGAATGCGATTCCGAAAGTTGGAACAGCTCCGTTATGTCATTTGGGACTTGCCTGCAAAATTTGGTGTTGTTTGGAGTTGATTTGATATGGTTCGGACGCTTGGTTGCAATTCTAGAGTTTCTTGAAGTTCATAGTGATTTTCATGCGTTTGGGCATCTGATTCGTGGTTCTAGCGTTGTTTGAAATGAATTAAGAGTGGGGCTAAGTTCGTATGATGTTATGGGATGTGTTGGTACATTTGGTTGAGGTTCCGGGGGCCTCGGATGAGTTTCGGGGTGAGTTTTGAGCGAGTTCGGACATTTCGGCACTCGGAAGTTGTTCCGGATCAGTGGAGGGGTCCGCGGACAGCGGTAAATCATCACCCCAGCAGCCAAAAGGACCGCTGTCAGCGGTGATATTTCGCTGTAGCGGAAAACGGTCCGCGGCCGCGGTCATGAAGAATCCGCAAGTTCGTTGGTCCGATTTTGGAAGCCTATTTCTTTTGATTTACAAGGAATTTTGAGATGATTCAAAAAGGAAAGTTGTAGCACTTCGTGTCTAGTTTCCAGAAAGGTAAAGAAATCATAATTTGGACATTTGCAGAGAAAGTTATGGCAAAAATACTAAGGCCTATCTGTGGAGCCACCAAAAGCGCGGTCAGCGGTGGTTTTACCGCGATCAGTGGTGATGGGAATCCGAGAGGGGCACTATAAATACGAGATTTAGAGTTTTATTTCATATTTTTACCTAGAGAGCTCGGATCTAGGCGATTTTTTGAAGGATTTTCAAGAAGTTCATCGGGAAAAGTGATTCTAACTCGAATTTGGATAAAATACATGAATCTATCATTGAATTTATCATTTGATTCATGATTTGGGAAAAATTGTGAAATCTTTCAAAAATATAAAATGATGATTTGAAGGACCAAATGGTATCGGAATTGGATAATTTTTGTATGGGTGAACTCGTATCGGAATGGGTACTCGGTTATTGTAAATTTTGTCGGGTTCCGAGGTGCGAGCCCGGGGAGTTGACTTTTGTTGACTTTTTGCAAATTGTATAAGAATCATAGTTTTGTTAATTGGAATTGTTTTCTCTTGCACTGTTAGATGTATCCAAGTCGTTTTTGGCTATATTGAGCTGAGCGTTGATGAATTGGTAAAGGAAAAGTTAAAATTAGTATTGAATTGGCCGGATTGAGGTAAGTATCTTGCCTAACCTTGTGTGGGGGACTTCCCCTTAGGAGTTGAGTCTTCTATGCTATTTGTGGTCCGTGCATGCGAGGTGACGAGTGTGTGCTCGAACTTATTTGTGGGAAAATTTGCCCTTTAGGGTTCTTAGGTCCTCATGTTTATTATGTGGGAAGTATTCCATTATGATTGAGTTTCCTAATTGCTTAACTTACATCTATATGCTGCATACGATGTTGTTAGCTTTTCTCTAACTCTTACTTGTTACTTGCCCCTTATTTGCCTTAATTGAAGCGACTGTTCTCCTTATTGTTTCGTTATCTCTTAATTGTGAATTCCTCTATGACCCCGCATATATATATGCTATGTGTCCAAATTGTTGTGGTTGCCGGTGTAGTTATCACGTGCTTATCATGTCTTGTTGTTTTGTTAAGGTTATTGCGCTTCTTGGTTTTTCCGTGGATCTTACATTGTGACTGTTGTGACTCTTATTATGTACTATTTATGCTTAAATTGATGATTATTCATGTTGGACAAGACTTATGGTATTCTCTTGGTATTTGACCATTGTTGAGTATTGACTTAAGTTGAGACTTATGTTGTGAAGATATTGTGGAAACGAGATGAGATATAGTTGTATTTTCCCTTGCCGGGATGTTATTACTTAAGATAATGTTTCCCTTGCCGGGATATTGTCGTTATACTATTGTTTCCCTTGCCGAGATATTGTTGTTATACTATTGTTCCCTTGTCGGGATTCTTTTGTGATTGGTGTTGATTTGTATATATGGACCGGGTTGCACGCCGCAACAATATTATATATGGATTGGGTTGCACGCCGCAACAATATTATATGGATCGGGTTGCCCGCCGCAACAGTATTATATGATTGGGATCGGGTTGCACGCCGCAACAAGAAAGAATGAAAGTGAATATTGATTCTTATGGTGAGAACGAGAGTAAAAGCACGAGAGATAAAGCACGAAGGGTGATGCCGTGCAGTTTCTGTTTGCTGTGTTTATTTGTGGTTATCAATTCAAGTGTTTTAACTGTGTAGATTCCTTTACTGCTGTGATACTTTGTGTTGGAATTCATAGTGTTTTCAATACCTCCCCGTATCTATATATACATATTTCAATACTTCAAATTTCAAAATTCTCACATTTTTAATTCAATTAGTTACTTAATTAAATTTCCTTAAACGTCTGGAGTTGTAATTTACTTAAAAAGGAATTTCTACTTAGTTGATTTATTAAATCCCATGTTAAAGGTAATAATTCATTCGGTGTTGTATTTTAAATTGAAAATGGTACTTTCTTTATTCAAATGATTTCTAAAAATAACTTCATCTTTTCTTGCTGAGTTCCTAATTTGTTTAGAAGTTGTACTCTACTTTATGTTATGTAAATGAGACTCCTGGAACATCTTAATTACATTAGTTATGAGTCTGAGTAACATGAGAACGTTGTTGTACAAAGTGAGACAAAATATTTGGGCACAAGGTGCCGGGTGTGCTAAAGGTTTGGAAGTTGAGGTTATGATATGAGACATCGAGATCTGAGATGGCTAGGGTTGTGCACCAGAAACGATATGATTGATTGAGTTGACACTGTCTTCCTTACTTGAGTTCATTCTACTTCTCTGTGTTCCAGCTATGTTATTGTTGATTTATTTGGTTATCTTTCGTTTCCATCCGGGTTTCCTTTTATTATTTTGATTGTTTGTAGACTGATTTATCCCTGCTGTTGACATTATTTCGTTACCTTTATCTCGATATTTGTTATCATATCCTGTTTAATCTGTCTTACCAGTAGGTGTCTTGACTGTTCCTTGTCACTACCCGCTGAGGTTAGTCTTGATACTTACTCGGCACCGCCGTGGTGTGCTCATACTACACTTCTGTACATTTTGTGTACAGATCCAGGAATTGATCGATAGTAGTTGTGCAGATCGTCGTGGTGGAGACTCAAGGTAACCTGCTGCTGCGCTCGCATGTCTCGGAGTCACCTTCAATTGTACTTATTTCCATATGTTCCTTTTGTTTCGGAACAATGATGTATTTATTTTGTATATCTACTCTTAGAAAGGCATATGACTTGTACTACAGGTTTTGGGAATTGTAAATTATTCAGATTAATTTAAGTAAATGTTAGGCTTACCTAGTTTAGAGACTAGGTTCCTTCGGAAGGATTTTTGGGTCGTGACAGTAAAATTGAGCTTGTTTGATTTTATGAGTGCTTAAGTTTTTCCATGCACCCCATACTAATGGCTTACCACGACATATAAATATAGATAAGCTATTGGGATCTATATTAGAAGAATCAAAATTTCTATCCGGACGATTTTGATTTGTCTCCATATCAGTCAAATATTTGAAACAAAATGCCATGCGCTCCTCTGCAAGATAGCCCTTAGCAATTGAGCCTTCTGGGCGAGCTTTATTTCGTACATAACCTTTCAAGATGTGCAAAAATCTGTGACGTAAAAATATATTAGTATTGCAACAAATTTTAACTAAAGGAATAGTTCAGAGGAATAAGAATATAATCTTTCAATGTAATACATCCATCGAAATTGAATGGGACCACCCAACTTTGCCTCCATTGCCAAATGAACCATAACATCAAAGAACTTTGGCAAAAACACACACTCTAATTTACAAATTGTAATCTATATATTTTTATCTAGTTGATCTAACTTCTCCGCATGTAACTCTTTAGCGCACAAATCACTAAAGAATAATAACAATTCAACTAAGGGATCATATGCATTGTCACGACCAAAAACAACCGTCGTGATGGTGCCCATAGTGGAACTAGGCAAGCCCTAACTCAACATTTCCAACATAGTAAAACACTTTAAAAAATAACGGCGGGAAACAATTAATATTAAAGAAAAGCCTTTTGAAAACAGAATTAATCCAAAGTACGATACAATCTATCCCAAAAACGGGGTGTCACAGAGTACATGAGCGTCTAAACCAGAATACAGTCCACTACAATGTCTAGAGAATAAAGAAGGAGAGTCAAGGCCCGCGTGTGCAGCTACCTCGATAGTCTCCGTTCTCTGATGCCTCAATCAGCAGCAGCCGCCGTGACCAGAAGCACCTAGATCTGCACACGAGGTGCAGGGAGTAACGTGAGTACATCCAACTCAGTAAGTGACAAGTCCAACCTTTGGACTGAAGGGTAGTGACGGACTCAACCAGTGTAGTTAACAATAGTATTAATAGTGCAGAAATGTAGGCATGCGTTCAATGTAGTAAACATCTCAAACAGTGAAGTAGACCAACTCCGAACAATGTAAAGAATATAAATCTTCTATCTCTACATGTCAATGCACATGGTGTATGTGATGTGCCATGCTGTCAGCCTCATGTGCTCACACTTTGAAATGCTCAATCACTCGGTACTGTATATGGCGGCCCAGGGAAGATCCATCCCGTAATATATACATCACTGACTATAATTCACCCAGTACCGAGGAAGGCTAATCCATCCCTATGGAGAAGATCCATCTCCAGGTATCAAGTATTTCGAACAAGATTCATGTCTAGGGAAGATCCATCCCTCAATAATATCATCCGCGCTCACTGGGGGTGTGTACAGACTCTAGAGGGGCTCCTACAGCCCAAGCGCTATCATAACATCAGTATAACCACTGTAGCGTGCAGCCCGATCCCATAACTGTCACTCATAATAAGGCTCTTGGCGTCACTCAGTCATCAATCTCTCCAGTCTCACACACGGGCTCAAAATATCATGAAAACTAGCTCGAAACAATAATATGATGAATCAATAAATAGTAACTGAGACTGAGATATGATATGAATGCATGTACATGACTAAGTACGAAATATCAATAAAATCAGTAAAGTGATAGCAAGAAACAACCACTATGGGTCCCAACACTACCAAATAAAGCCTAAACATGATATCTAGCATGATTGACAGCTCAATTACTTTATCACATGATAAAAAACACGGAAATCGACAAGATAGTACCACTAAACGGTGTGATGGAGCCAACCAGACCACAATTATCACGGTGCACGCCCGCACACCCGTCACATGGCATGTGCATCACCTCAATACCAATCACATAACACATAATTCGGGGTTTCGAACCCTCAGAACCAAGTTTGAAAGTGTTACTTACCTCAATCCGGGCCAAACTCTACTCCAAAATGCCTTTACCTCTCAAATCGGTCTCCAAACGTCCCGAATCTAGCCACAAGCAGTACAATACAATTAATATAGGCTAAAGGGATCAATTCCACAAGAAAACTACTAAATTATGGCCAAAATCAAAAATCGGCCCGAACCTGGCCCTCGGGCCCACTTATCGAAATCCAACAATAGTCACAAAACCCGAAAGCCCATTCATTCCCGATTCTAAGCATACCAAATTTACTCAATTCCGATAACAAAATCCTATTCAAAACCTGAAAAATCTTACTCAAGAGTTCTTCCTCTTTTTCCCCAATTTTCCATCCCAAATCACAAATTAGATGACGAAATTAAAGACATAATAATGGAATATAGCCAAAACCAAGTAAGAATCACTTACCCCAATCAACTCCACGAAAATCCCTTCAAGAATCGCCCAAATCCGTGGTCTCTAGCTCAAAATATGAAGAATGGGCTTAAACCCTCGTTTTTGAAATTAAATACTGTTGTCCAGATTTCCTTCTTTGCGAACGCGATCGTCCTCTCGCGTTCGCGTAGACTTATTTGGCGAATGTGACCAACACTTCGCGAATGCATTGCTTTACTAACTCTGACCCTTCACGAACGCGACCCATTCCTCGTGAATACGTAGGCCAAGGACCTGGGATCCCCAGCTCCCTCACTCCTCTTCGCGAACGCGACACCACTCCCGCGTTTGTGATGCACACACAGACTACACCTTCGCGTTCGCGTCCTCTTCTTCGCGAATGCGAAGAACAAAAATCTCCCAGCTCACAAGTACCCTTCACGAACGCGAGGCTCCTCTCGCGAACGCTAAGAGGAAACCAGAAAAATACACCAGCAGATATCAGCCATCAACCAAAGTCCAAAAATGATCCGTTAACCACCCAAAACTCACCTGAGGCTTCCGAGAGCTCAACCAGACATACCATCAAGTCCCAAAACACCATACGAACTTAGTCGAGCCCTCAAATCACTTCAAACAACATCAAAAACACGAATTACTCACGGATTCAAGCCTAATGAACTTTAAAATCTCCGAATTCTAGAAACGACGCCGAAGCCTATCAAATCACGTCCGATTGACCTCAAATTTTGCAAACAAGTCATAAATGACACCACAAACCTACTCTAACTTCCGGAAATCCAATCCGACCCCGATATGAAAAAGTCCACTCCCGGTCAAACTTTCCAAAATTCCAACTTTCGCCAATTCAAGCCTAATTCTACTACGGGCCTCCAAATCACAATCTGGACACGCTCCTAAGTCCAAAATCACCAACGGAGCTAATAGAACCATCTAAATTCAAATCCGATGTCATTTACACATAAGTCAACATCCGGTCAACTTTTCCAACTAAAGCTTTCAATTAAGAGACTAAGTGTCTCAATTCACTCCGAATTCACTCCGGGCCTGAACCAATCAACCCGATAAGTCACAATACAGCTGTAGAACACAAAATAAGCAAGAAATGGGTTAACGGGGCTACCACTCTTGAAACGACTGGCCGGTCGTTACATCCTCCCCTTCTTAAACAAATATTCGTCCTTGAACGGGTCTAGAAAAATACCTGGAGTCTCAAATAGGTGTGGATATCTGCTCTACATCTCCCGCCCGATCTCCCAAGTAGCCTCCTTCACGGGCTGACCTCTCCACTGCACCTTCACTGAAGCTATATCCTTTGACCTCAACTTTCGAACCTGACGCTCCAAAGTAGCCACCAGCTCCACATCATAAGTCAAATCACCATCCAACTGAACTGTGCTGAAATCCAAAATAGGAGACGGATCGCCGATATACTTCCGAAGCATAGAAACATGAAATACCGGATGCACACTCGACAAGCTAGGTGGCAAGGCAAGCTCGTAGGCCACCTCCCCAATCCTTCGAAGCACCTCAAACGGCCCAATAAACCGAGTGCTCAACTTGCCCTTCTTCCCAAATCTCATAAAACCCTTCATGGGTGAAACCTTTAGTAGAACCTTCTCCCCAACCATGTAAGACACATCACAGAACTTCCTGTCAGCATAACTCTTCTGTCTCGACTGCGCCGTGCGAAGCCGCTCCTGAATCAATTTCACCTTGTCCAATGCATCCTGAACCAAGTCTGTACCCAAAAGGCTAGCCTCACCCGGCTCAAACCAACCCACCGAAGATCTACACCGCCTCCCATATAAAGCCTCGTACGGAGCCATCTTAATGCTCGACTGATAACTGTTGTTGTAAGAAAACTCCACGAGTGGTAGAAACTGGTCCCATGAACCCCCGAAATCAATGACATAAGTGCGTAGCATGTCCTCCAATATCTGAATAGTGCGCTCGAACTGTCCGTCCGTCTGAGGGTGAAATGCTGTACTCAACTCAACCTGAGTGCCCAACTCTCGTTGCACGACCCTCCAAAACTACAATGTAAAATGCGTGCCTCTATTTGAAATGATGGAAACTGGCACACCATGAAGGCGAACAAATCTCTCGTATGTAAATCTCAGCCAGCTACTCTGAAGAATAAGTAGTACCAACTGGAATGAAGTGCGTAGACTTGGTCAGCCGATCCACAATCACCCAAATATCATCGAATTTCCTCAAAGTCAGTGGGAGCCCAACTACGAATCCATAGTGATCCGCTCTCACTTCCACTCTAGAATCTCTATCCTCTGAAGCAATTCACCCGGTCTCTGGTGCTCATATTTTACCTGCTGGCAGTTGAGACACCAAGCTACAAACCCAACTATATCCTTCTTCATTCTCCTCCACCAATACTGCTATCTAAAATCCTGATACATCTTTGCGGCACCCAGATGGATGGAATACCGCGAACTGTGGGCCTTCTCAAGAATCAACTCCCGTAGCCCATCTACTTTGGGCACACATATTCGGCCCTGCATCCTCATCACCCCATCATCACAAATAGTCACATCTCTGGCATCACCGTGCTAAACTCTATACTTGAGGACAAGCAAATCAGGATCATCATACTGGCATTATCTGATGCGATCAAATAAGGAAGACCGAGAAACCACACAAGCTAGAACCTGACTGGGCTCCGAAATATCCAATCTTATGAACTGGTTGGCTAAGGCCTGAACATCAACCGCGAGAGGTCTCTCACCAACAAGAATCAATGCAAGACTACCCATACTCACTACCTTCCTACTCAAGGCATCGGCCACCACATTGTCCTTTCCCGGATGAATTCGGAATAGTAATATCATAGTCCTTTAGCAGCTCCAACCATCTCCGCTGCCTCAAATTGAGATCCTTCTGCTTGAACAAGTGTTGGAGGCTACGAGAATCAGTAAATACCTGACAAGACACACCATAGAGATAGTGCCTCAAAATCTTCAACGCATGAACAATGGCAGCCAACTCCAAGTCATGAACATGGTAGTTCTTCTCATGGGGCTTCAACTGGCGCGAAACATAAGCAACCACTCTACTCTCCTGCATCAAAACACACCCAATACTGATCCGAGAAACATCACAATATACTGTATAAGAACCAGAAGTTGATGGTAGAACTAGAACAGGAGTTGTGGTCAAGGCGGTGTTGAGCTTCTGAAAGCTCGCCTCACACTCATCCGACCACCTGAAAGGAGCACCCTTTTGGGTCAATTTGGTCAAGGGTGATGCAATAGACGAGAAAAACTGCACGAACCAACGGTAATAACCAGGCAAACCAGGAAAGCTCCGAATCTCTATAGTTGAGGACGGTCTAGGCCAATACTGAATCGCCTCTATCTTCTTCAGATCTACTTGAATACCCTCAATGGACACCACGTGCCCCAAGAACGGCACTGAACTGAGCCAAAACTCACACTTGGAGAACTTGGCATAGAGCTTCTCCTCACTCAACCGCTGCAACACAACCCTCAAGTGCTGGACGTGCTCCTCCTAGCTACGAGAGTACACCAGGATATCATCAATGGACACAATAAAAAATGAGTTGAGATAAGGCCGAAACATACTGTTCATCAAATGCATGAACGCTGCTGGGGCGTTGGTCAGCCCAAAAGACATCACAAGGAATTGATAATGACCATAACGGGTCCTGCAAGCTGTCTTAAGAATATTCGAGTCCCGAATCTTCAACTGGTGATACCCAGACCTAAAATCAATCTTGGAGAGCACCCTCGCTCCCTAAAGCTGGTCAAACAGATCATCAATACGCGGCAAAGGGTACTTGTTCTTGATTGTGTTCTTCTTTACAAACAAAATCGGTGCACCAAGGTGACACACTAGGCCTAATAAACCCCTTCTCCAGGAGTTCCTGAAGCTGCTCCTTCAACTCCATTGTCACGACCCCAAACCCGATCGTGATGGCGCCCAACAATATTGCTAGGCAAGCCAGAGGACAATCGTTCCCAAATTAACCGTAAACCTCAAACCGACAATCTAAAGAGGTTANGTCCCGAATCTTCAACTGGTGATACCCAGACCTAAAATCAATCTTGGAGAGTACCCTCGCTCCCTAAAGCTGGTCAAACAGATTATCAATACGCGGCGATGGGTACTTGTTCTTGATTTTGTTCGTTTTTACAAACAAAATCGGTGCACCCCAAGGTGACACACAATTTGGTCAAGGGTGATGCAATAGATGAGAGAAACTGCACGAACCAATGGTAATAACCAGCCAAACCAGGAAAGCTCCGAATCTCTGTAGTTGAGGACGGTCTGGGCCAACACTGAATCGCCTCTATCTTCTTCAGATCTACTTGAATACCCTCACTGGACACCACGTGCCCCAAGAACGCCACTGAACTGAGCCAAAACTCACACTTGAATAACTTGGCATAGAGCTTCTCCTCCCTCAACCGCTGCAGCACAACCCTCAAGTGTTGGGCGTGCTCCTCCTAGCTACGAGAGTACACTAGGATATCATCAATGGACACAATAACAAACGAGTTGAGATAAGGCCAAAACATGCTGTTCATCAAATGCATGAACGCTGCTGAGGCGTTGGTCAGCCCAAAAGACATCACAAGGAACTGATAATGACCATAACGGGTCCTGCAAGCTGTCTTAAGAATATTCGAGTCCCGAATCTTCAACTGGTGATNGTTTTTTCTTTTCAGGAAAAGAACCAAATGAGAGAAACAATCAAGTGCTCGAGGCTTCATACTTCAACGCTCAAACACTTGGGGGACTACATAATACACACGAGTATGTGTTATAAAGAAGGCAAAGAAGATTGAGGAAAAATCAAGCCTGAAAAAGTCAAGTGCAGAGTAAAAGTCACAAAGTCACGAGCCAAGGCCAAAGAAAACCTTACTATAGTTAGGGTAAAAGTGTCACGACCCCAAACCCGGTCGTGATGGAGCCCAACAATATTGCTAGGAAAGCCAGAGGACAATCGTTCCCAAATTAACCGTAAACCTCAAACCGACAATCTAAAGAGGTTATAATAGTTTTAGAATAATAATCCAATATTTATAATAGAATAATACTGAGAAAAATACGAAGTCTGATAAAACGCTCCCAAAGACCTGGGGTCACGAGTCTAGAGCCTCTAAAACAATCTGAATAACAATATCTGAACGAAAATACTCAAGTCTGGAAACGTATATATAAATAAAATTGAAATAGGAAGAGTAGTCAGGTCCTGCGAACGTCAAGCAGCTACCTCAACAACTCTGATAAGCTCTGGGAAACAAAGACTGCTCAGCTAAGCCTCCGGTGTACCTGAATCTGCACACAAGGTGCAGGGAGTAGGGGTGAGTACTACCGACTCAGTGAGTAATAAGCATATAAAATGTCTGAAGATAAGAAATCCACGAAATGCCACAAAGTAAAGCTAAAACTAACAGTCCAACACCTAACTACGAACTAACAGCGAAACAACTTCAAATATATCAGTCAAGTATAATGTAAAGATGCAATGCAATGCACATGACCGCTACGGCGCGTAGCCCGATCCATTTAACGTCGACGGCGCTCACTGGGGGTGTGTACAGACTCCGGAGGGGCTCCTTCAGCCCAAGCGCAATATAATCATACCATTCGCTGCGGTGTGCAGCCCGATCCATACTCAGTCCACAACATGCATATGAGTCACGTAACAGATTCAATTAATTTCCCAATTTCCAATTTATTAAGAAGAATATACTCTAGATTTTTAACTTCAGGAAAAGTGACTTAGCATTTCATAACAGTGATTAAACACAGGATTGAGATCAATGATTATACAAAGCATGCTATCACAATGACATTCATCCTCTAAGGATGCTACAGATCGGCACAAGGCCCCAAACACGGCAATAAGCCCAGATATATTCAATACAGGGTGCGTATCAGTCGCCAATATAGAAACATTCTTGTTCGGGATGGACTAAGTCTCAATCCCCAGTCATAACCAATCCCGCACCTGCCATGGGGTGCGAGTCACGCCCTATAATAGCGTCACAATGTGATAAGCCGGGGTTTCAAACCCTCAGGCCATCATATACACCAGCTACTCACCTCTATCCGGCCGTTGAATGGTCCGCAATGCCTTTTCCTTTTGTATCAACCTCCTCGCGCGTCGAATCTAGTCAAAATCACAACGAATACATAAATATGGGTTAAAGAAACATAACCCAATCAAAAATACTCGAAAAGTACTAAAATTCACGAAGTTGGTAAACCCGAGCCCCGGGCCCACTTCTCGAAAAATTCCAAAAATCACACCAATGGATTCCTCGTCTCTCCACGAGTCCGTGCATATAAAGTTTACCAAAATCGGAGCTCGTTTGACCATCCAAATTCCATTTTTACATCACAGCTTTCCAAGCCCTAGCTTGACCCGTTTTTGATGAATTTTCTACAATTTACATGTAATTTCTACCATAAATTCGAATATTTAGGCCAAGGAACTTACCTCCAAGTGATTCTCAGTCAAAACCCTCGAATTTCCTTGTTCAAAGCTCTTAAGAACGTCAACAATGGAGGAAAAATATAAAAGGGTTGCGGATGAAATATTATTTTAAAACCCTTCTGTCGCCCAGTCCATTTTTCGCTTCTGCGGTCCTGCTTTCGCTTATGCGGGACCGCTTCTGCGGCCACATTTCCGCTTTTGCGATCTTCACTTAGAAACCCGGACTTCGCTTATGCGACGCGAAGTCCGCTTCTGCGGTTCCCTCAAAACCGCTTTTGCGGTACAGTGTCCGCTTATGCGGACCCGCTGGTGCGAGCCACCTTCCGCTTCTGCGGAATTTCCCTAGCCGGCCAACGACTGCTTCTGCGACCATGTACCCGCTTCTGCGGTACCGCTTCTGCGGTCCGTTTCCGCAGAAGGGGAAACACCAGATGACAGCAAAATCTGACCTGCAATACACCTCAAAACTCTCGTTTAACCACCCGAATTCACACCGAGGCCCTCGGGACCTCAACCAAATGCACAGATATGTTCTATTACTTCATTCAAACTTGCTCGTAACATAAAAACACTATCATAAACACCAAAATCATCGAATTACCACGGATTCAAGCCTAAGTTAAACTAAAACTTCCGAAACTTGCATTTGATCTAAAACCCGACCTAAACACCTCCGAATGATCTGAAACTTTGCACGCATATCCAAAATCACCTAACGGAGCTACTGCAACTCCCGGAATTCCATTCCGACCCTCGGATCAAAAATCTCACCTACCATCCGGAATTCGCCAAAAATCCAACCTTAGCCAATTCAAGCCTGATTCTACACCGGACCTCCAAATTCAATTCCGATTGCGCTCCTAAGTCACAAATCATCCCCCGAAACTAGTCGAATCATCAGAAATCCATCCCGAGCCTTCTAACTCATAAGTCAACATTCAGTTGACTTTTCCAAACTAACCTTCTCATAAAGAGACTTATTGTCTCATTTCTAACCGAACTCTATCCGAATTACTTCAAATTTTCCAAACACATATAATGAAACACATAGAAGCATAAAACGGGGAAAACGGGGCGGTAACTCCCGTAACGACGGGTCGGGTCGTTACATCCATCAACTCAGTCATTGCCATACAGTACAGAGGAATAGAAATGGGCTGAGTGCCTGGCACCAAGTCAATACCAAAATCAATGTCCCTGTCGGGAGGCATGCCCGACAGGTCTATAGGAAACATATTCGAAAATCTCGCACCACCAGAACCGAATCAATAGTAGGGATCTCTGCACTGACATCCTCACAAAGGCCAAATAAGAAAGGCAACCCTTCCCAACCATCTGCTGGGCCTTCAAGTATGAAATCACTCTGCTGGAAACATAGTCTAAAGAACCTCGCCACTCAATCCGTGGTAATCCCGGCATCACCAATGTCATTGTCTTAGCGTGACAATCCAAAATAGCATCACATGTAGACAACCAGTCCATACCCAATATCACATCAAAGTCAACCATACTAATCAGCAAAAGATCAACTCTAGCCTCCGATCCCTCAATAGTCACCACACACAATCGGTATAAACAGTCCACAACATTAGTATCGCCCACCGGCGTAGATACATGAACATATGAAGCTAAAGTCTCACGGGGAATATCCAGATAATGAGCAAAATACGATGATACATATGAATAGGTGGAACCCTGGTCAAATAATACAGAAACATCTCGATGACATATGGAGACAATACTTGTGATCACTGTGTCTGAAGCAATAACATCTGGTCTGGCAGGGAGTGCATAGAAATGGTCCTGACTGCCACCTGATCGGCCTCCCCCTCTAGGACGACCCATAGCTGACGGAGCTCCACCCAGAGCTGGCTGGGCAGGTGGTAAAGCAACTAGTGCTGAAGTCGAAGGCTGACTCCTCTACTGAGATGAACCTCCTGAAAGGCGGGAACAGTGCCTCTTGATATGACCCAGATCTCCACACTCAATGCAACCTCTCCCAGAAAATGGCGGTGAGGACTGAAGGGAGCCCCGAGCACCGGGATAACTGCTAGAAGGCCCCGATATAGATGAACCCTGAGCTGATAGTGTGTGAGACGAACTCTGAGCTGGAAGGGCACTGAGAGATGAGTGACCCTAATGAGAACTGTGAGAACCATGGCCAGATGATGCACCATGGTGAACTGTGTGAGCCGTCTGAGCATGCCTGGTGGAACTGACCTCCAGAAGGAACACCACCAAAACTACCTGATCCACGAGGCCTCTTGGCCTCCCTCTCAACCCGCTCCTAACTGCGGACCATCTTAATATGTCGAGCAATGTCGACAACCTCCTCGAAAGTAGCACCAGCCACCCTCTCTCTGGTCATAAGCACCCGCAGCTGAAATGTGAGGCCACCAATGAACCTCCTGATCCTCTCCCTATCAGTGGGAACCAACCAAGCCGCATGACGGGCTTAATCAGAAAACCTCATCTCGTACTGCATCACAGTAATATCATCCTGATACAACTGCTTGAACTGTCTGTGCAGCTTCTCTCTACGGGACTGCGGCACATACTTCTCCAAAAAGAGAACGGAGAACTCCTGCCATGTAAGTGGCGCTGCACCGACCGGCCTACGCCTCTCATAAGCCTCCCACCAGGTGAAGGTAGCCCATAGAACTGGGGCAATTGGTGGATCTGTAAGTGCTACCCTAGCTGCTGTGCGAGCTGTACCTCTGCCCCTACCGCGGCCTCTACTGCGACCTCGGTCTCTCGCGGCCCTTGCTGGTGGTACTGGTGGTTGTCTGTCCTGCCCAGTAGTGTGTGTCCTTACCATCTGTGAGAGAATAGAATAGCAGAAGTTCAGTTACCAGAATCAACATATTCGCACGACAAAAATTCAAGAATATGAAGTTTCCTAAGGGTTCTGCAGCCTCTCGAAGATAAGTACAGACGTCTTCGTATCGATCTGCGAGACTCTACTAAACCCGCTCATGACTCGTGAGACCTATGTAACCTAGACTCTGATACCAACTTATCACGACCCAAAAATAACTGTTATAACGCCTATCGTGGAACTAGGCAAGCCCTAACTCGACATTTCCAACACAGTAAAACACTTTCTAAAATAACGGTAGAAACAATTAATATTAAAGAAAAGCCTTTTGAAAACAAAATTAATCCAAAGTACGTACAATCTATCCCAAATCTCGGTGTCACAGAGTACATGAGCGTCTAAACAGAATACAATCCACTATAGTGTCTAGAAAATAAAGCTGAAAATACAGATAGAATAAAGAACGAGAGTTTTGCCCTGTGAACACCATGACGCTACCTCGATAGTATCCTATCTCTGATTCCTCAATCAGCAGCCGCCGCCGTGACCAGAAGCGCCTGGATCTGAAAACGAGGTGCAGGGAGTAACGTGAGCACATCCAACTCAGTAAGTAACAAGTCCAGCCTTTGGACTAAAGGTAGTAACAGATTCAACCAGTGTAGTTAACAATAGTATTAACAGTGCATAAATGTAGGCATGCTTTGAATGTAATAAACAACTCAAACAGTGAAGTAGACCAGCTCCGAACAATGTTAAAAATATAAATCTTCTATCTCTACATGTAAATGCACATGTTGTATGTGATGCACAATGCTGTCAGCCTCATGTGCTCACACTCTCAAATGCTCAACCACTCGATACTGTATATGGCCCATTCGGCCTAGGGAAGATCCATCTCGGAATATATACATCACTGACTATAAGTCACCCAGTACCAAGGAAGGCCAATCCAGCACTATGGAGAAGATCCATCTCCAGGTATCAAGTACTTCGGACAAAATCCGTGTCCAGGGAATGTCCATCCATCAATAATATCATCCGCGCTCACTAGGGGTGTGTACAGACTCTGGAGGGGCTCCTACAGCCCAATCGCTGTCATAACATCAGTATAACCGCTGCAGCGTGCAGCTCGATCCTATGACTCTCACCCATGATCAGGCTCTCGGCCTCACTCACTCATCAATCTCTCCAGTCTCACTCACGGGCTCAAAATATCATGAAAATATGCCCGAAACAATAATATGATGAATCAATAAATAATAACTGAGACTGAGATATGATATGAATACATGTACATGACTGAGTACGAAATATCAATAAAATTAGTAAAGTGACAGCAAGAAACGACCACTATGGGTCCCAACAGTACCGGCATAAATACTAAACATGATATCTAGCATGATTGATAGCTCAATTACTTTATCACATGGTTAAAAACACGTATATCGACAAGATAGTACTACTAAACGGTGCCATGGAGCCAACCAAGCCACAATTATCACGGTGCACACCCGCACGCCCGTTACTTGGCATGTGCCACACCTCAATGCCAATCACATAACACATAATTCGGGGTTTCGCACCCTCAGAACCAAGTTTTGAAAGTGTTACTTACCTCAATCCGGGCCAAACTCTACTCCAAAATGCCGTTGCCTCGCAAATCATCTCCAAACGTCCCGAATCAAGCAAAAAGCAGTGCAATACAATATATAGGCTAAAGGGATCAATTCCACAAGAAAACTACAAAATTATGGCCAAAATTGGAAATCGGCCCGAACCCGGCCCTCGGGCCCACGTCTCAAAATCCGACAAAAGTCACAAAACCCGAAAGCCCATTCACTCACAAGTCTAACCATACCAAATTTACTCAATTCCGATAACAAAATCCCATTCAAAACCTCAAAAATCCAACTCAAGAGTTCTTCCTCTATTTTCCCAATTCTCCACCCTAAATCACAAATTAGATGATGAAATTAAAGACATAATCATGGAATATAGCCAAAACCAAGTAAGAATCACTTACCCCAATCAACTCCATGAAAATCTCTTCAAGAATCGCCCAAATCCATGGTCTCTAGCTCAAAATATGAAGAATGGGTTCAAACCCTCATTTTTGAAATTAAATACTGTTGGCCAGATTTCCTTCTTCGCGAACGCGACCTTCCTCTCGTGTTCGCGTAGACCAATTTAAATGCCTCTCAGCTTAACTCTTCGTGATTGCAACCAAAACTTCATGAACGCGTTGCTTTAGTAACTCTAACCCTTCGCAAATGCGACCCATGCCTCGCGAATGCGTAAGCCACGGACCTGGGTTCCCCAGCTGCCTCACTCCTCTTCGCGAACGCAACACCACTCCCGTGGTCGTGATGCCCACACAGACCACACCTTCGCGTTCGCATCCTCTTCTTTGCAAACGCGAAGAACAATAATCTCCCAGCTCACAAATACCCTTCGCGAACGCGAGGCTCCTCTCGCGAACGTGTAGGAGGAAACCAGAAAAATACACCAGCACATATCAACCATCAACCAAAGTCAAAAGATGATCCGTTAACCACCTGAAACTCACCCGAGGCCCCAGGGACCTCAACCAAACATACCATCAAGTCCCAAAACACCATACAAACTTAGACGATCCCTCAAATCACCTCAAACAATATGTAAAATACGAATTACTCACGGATTCAAGCCTAATGAACTTTGAAATCTCCGAATTCTACAAGCGATGCCGAAGCCTATCAAATCACGTCCGATTGGTCTCAAATTTTGCACACAAGTCGTAAATGACACCACAAACCTACTACAACTTGCGGAAATCCAATCCAACCCCGATATCAAAAAGTCCACTCCCGGTCAAACTTTCAAAAATTCCAACTTTTGCCAATTCAAGCCTTATTCTGCTACGGGCCTCCAAATCTCAATCCGGACACGCTCCTAAGTCAAAAATCACCTAACAGAGCTAACAGAATCATAAAAATTCAAATCCGACGTTGTTTACACATAAGTCGACATCCGATCAACTTTTCCAATTTATGCTTTCAATTAAGAGACTAACCGGCATCGTTACATGCATCCTTTGGCAAAATCCTTTTGATAATAAGTGAAAAAATACTTTAAAAAAGAACATGGTGGTCATGACTTTTAAGTCAAAATATTCTTTCTTCCTTATCATTGACATAACGACTAATGTTAGAAGCATAAGCATCAGGAAATTTTACTTCTTTGATGAGCTGAAAAAGTGAATCTTCTCAGTTTTGGACATTGTACAGCTTTACGGAGGAAGTGTGTATTATTCCCACTTTTTATTGGATTGAGGTTTTTTTTCATCTCTTGTAAGTCCAACCGAGACTTTAATGTGTCCTTTGTTTTTCCTTCAATATCTAATAATGTTCCTATCACACTTTCACTGATGTTTTTCTCTATATGCATCACATCTAAATTATGTCTCAATAGTAAAGTCCTCCCATATGGGAGTCCAAAGAATATACTTTTCTTCTTCCAATTGTCACATCTTACGACATCTCGTTTTCTTTTTCTTGTGCTTCCATCACCTAACCCTTGTGAGGATGTATTAAGTTGTGCAAGCACATCATCTCCACTCGAAGCTTGTGGTGCAAGTCTTTCTTCCTTTGTGTTATCAAAAGAGCTTTTATTCCGGCGATAGGGATGATTTATTTCCAAGAACCTATGATGACCCATATAGCATTGCTTTCGACCATGTTTCAATTAAATGGAACAAGTATGTATATCAAAAGTTCGACAAGCTAATTTACCTGTGGTGCTCCAACCGGATAAAATACCATAAGCTTGAAAGTCATTAATTGTCCACAACAAAGAAGCACGCAAGAAAAAAATCCGTTTCATAAAAGCATTGTAAGTCTCAATTCCACTCTCCCACAAGGTTTTCAGATCATTCACAAAGGGTTGGAGATACACATCAATATCCATACCAGGGCCTTTTGGTCCAGGAATAAGTAAGGACAACAAAAGATTTGATTGTTTCATGTATAGCCATGGGGGAGGTTATATGGGATCAAGACTACTGGCCACATGCTATAGGCATTACTCATTGAACCAAAAGGATTAAAGCCATCTAAAGCAAGCTCAAGCCTTATATTACATGGATCTGAAGCAAAACGTAAAACTCCATCATCGACTCGCTTATTTTTATGCCACCTCATATCTTCAGCGGTACGTTTTTCCATAAACAATCGCTATAATCTTGGTATTATAGGAAAGTATCTAAGAATCTTTCTAGATATTCCTTTATTTCTCTTATTCGAATTCCCTGAAGCAACCTCTTTATCAGTATTTTCTCCTTTTCTCACAATCTATCATTTGTCACAACATTTAAGGCATTACTCAAGATCAGCGTATTCCTTTCTATATAAAATGCAATTATTAACACATGCATCTATCCTAATGCAATTATTCTCGGTCTGCTCGAGAAAGATCGAGAATCAGGTGGGGAGCCTTAACTAAGGATAAAACCCAAGAGTTAGAGGGGCGGTTGTCGGCTATGGGAGCTTGGAGGAGTAGTGGTGACGCGAGCACTATGTGGTCAGCGATAGCAGACTGTATAAGGGAGGCTGCGAGAGAGGTGTTAGGGGTCTCGACGGGCGTCTCTAGTGGGCACAAAGGAGACTGGTGGTGGAATAAAGTGGTCCAAGGTAAAGTGGAAGCGAATAAGGCGGCGTACCTGAAGTTAGTGGGGAGCATAGGTGAGGAGGAGAGGCGAGCGTGCATGGAGAGGTATAAGGTATCTAGGAAGGAAGCTAAGCTGGCAGTCACTAGAATATGAGGCTAAGGCTAAGACTGCGGCTTATGGTCATAAGTACGAGGAATTAGGGGAAAAGGGTGGGGAGAAGAAGTTATTCCGGCTGGCCAAGTTGAGAGAGAGGAATGCTCGAGATTTGGACCAAGTGAGATGCATCAAGGATGATGATGGTAGAGTATTGATGGAAGATTCGCAGATTAAGAGGAGATGACATACTTACATTCATAAACTTCTGAATGAAGAAGGGGATCGGGATATTGTGCTAGGCGAATTGGAGCATTCCAAGAGTCACCGTGACTTTTGGGTACTGCATGCGTATCAAGGTTGAGGAGGTCGTGGGAGCTATGCGTAAGATGAGTAGGGGCAGAGCGACCGGGCCAGACGAGATTCCGGTGGAATTTTAGAAGTGTGTGGGGAGAGCAGGTTTGGAGTGGTTGACTGGTTTGTCTAATGTTATTTTTTAAGGCGAAGAGGATGCCGGATGAGTGGAGGTGGAGTATAAGAACAAAGGTGATATCCAGAGTTGTAACAATTATGGGGTATCAAATTACTGAGTCATACCATGAAAGTTTGGGAGAGGGTGGTTGAAGCGAGAATGAGGATGACAGTTGCTATATCCGACAACCAGTTCGGGTTCATGTCGGGTCGTTCTACTACAAAAGCTATACACCTTGTTAGGAGGTTGGTGGAACTGTACAGAGAGAGGAAGAAGGATCTGCACATGGTGTTTATTGACCTAGAGAAAGCGTATGCCAAGGTTCCTAGAGAAGTTCTCTGGAGATGCTTGGAGGCAAAAGGTGTGTTGGTTCCCTACATTATGGTGATTAAGTACATGTATGTTGGGGCTAAGACTCGGTTTAGGACAGTAGGAGGCAACTCTAAGCATTTTTCGATTGTAATGGGGTTACACCAAGGTTCTGCGCTCAGTCCGTGCTTATTCGCCCTGGTGATGGACGCGTTAACACACCATATTCAAGGGGATGTGCCATGGTGCATGCTATTCGCTGATGACATAGTTCTAGTTGATGAGTCGCGAGCCGGTGTTAACGAGAGGCTGGAGGTTTGGAGATAGGCTCTTGACTCTAAGGGTTTCAAGTTGAGCATGACGAAGACGGAATACCTGGAGTGTAAGTTCGGCGCTGAGCCGGGGGAAGTGGGGCATGGATGTGAGGCTTGAATCACAGCTCATCCCAAGTAGAGGCAGCTTCAAGTACCTTGGGTCGGTTATCTAGGGGGAGGGGAGATCGACGAGGATGTCATACACCGTATTAGGGTAGGATGGATGTAGTGGAGGTTAGCATCTGGAGTCCTGTGTGACAAGAGAGTGCAACCGATACTCAAAGGAAAGTTCTATAAAGCGGTGGTTAGACCGGCCATGATGTATGGGGCTGAGTGTTAGCCTGTTAAGAACTCACATATCCAGAAGATGAAAGTAGCAGAAATGAGGAAGTTGAGATGGATGTGTGGGCACACCAGGATGGATTAGATTAGGAATGATGATATTGGGTAGAAGGTGCACGTGGCTCCCATTGATGACAAGATGCGGGAAGCGAGGCTCAGATGGTTCGTGCATATTTAGAGGAGATGCCCAGATGCTCCGATAAGGAGGTGTGAGAGGCTGGCTGTGGAGGGTATGAGAAGAGGTAGAGGGCGGCCTAGGAAGTATTGGGGAGAGGTGATCAGGCAGGATATGGCGAGGCTTCAGATTTCCGAGGACATGACACTTGATAGGAAGATGTGGAGGTCGAGTATTAGGGTTGTATGCTAGGAGGTAGTTGCTCTTGCCTTTCTTCATACCTTTATGAGACTAGTCTGGTATGGTTTTTGTCTAAGAAAGCTAGTGGCAATGTTGTGTCTTACTATTTTTCAGTGCATGACCTATTTACTAACTATCGCTTTTGCTTTGCATCTTTCTTCTGAATCTCAGGTTGTTCCTATTTTCCCTATGATTTCTGTGGTGATACTAGTATTGTCTCCTTTTGTCCTTTTGTTTTCTTGAGCCGAGAGTCTTTCGGAAACAGCCTCTCTACTCCTTCGGGGTAGGGGTAAGGTCTGCGTACACACTACCCTCCCCACACCCCACTAGTGAAATTTTACTGGGTTGTTGTTGTTGTTGCATCTATCTTCACATAATCTAAACCCAAGCCTTTAATTATCTTTTGAAATTCATAGATAGAATTCGGAGCACATTTTCTTTGGCTAAAACATCACTCAGTAATTTCAATAAAGATTCAAACGAGGTATTACTCCAGCCATACAGACACTTCATTTGAAAAAGATGCATTACAAAAGAGAGTTTGGATCACAATCTGGATATAGCTTTTTCTCTGCATTTTTAATAATCTATAGAAAATTTTAGCTTCTGTATTAGGCTCTTGGCAGTTAGACTCGCTATTCTCATCAAACTCATGACTATTACTGGGAACACCATGATATAAGTCATGCAACATTTCAAAAGTGGAAGCATCATCATTCCCCATATCTGAATCTATACCAACATTTGTTCCATCATCTAAAGATGAATCTGACACACTATGATAAATCCACCTATCATATGTTGAAACTATGTTGATACCCAATTTTGCCATCATGCTTTTTAGAAATGTCATATATGCTTTTAAAATATCATTCCTGCATCATCACCAGTTTACAAGAGTTATACAAGTATTTTCTATAAGTTTTCATAATTTTTTAAAGCTTTAAAATTGATTTTCTTGCATTTAAATTACTTGAATACGTGTTAACTACCCCTTTTAATTATTTTGTGATGACTTAATCATCTAAAGTTATTATTTGCATCCACATATATGTTTCAGAATATTTTACTTTATTTTGTATAATTATATTTGCACTTTTTAAGCAATTTTACACAATTTTGCGTTAATAACCTATATGTTGTGCATAATTATATTTTATTACATTATTTTTGCTCAAAATAGCGTTTTTATATTTTTAAATGTTATACTATTGTTTTAAAAAGCATTTTACTACATAAATAATATTTTATTATTTGTTAATTACTTTTCATAAATTATTTTTGATAAATTTTCGTGTATTTAAATTGTGGCCCAGCTTTAATATGAACTTAGGCCAAAAGCAGGCCCAAACATTTTGCCCGTTTCATTTTTCCTTCAGCAACGATCCTTTTTAGCCCAACCCGGTCGCGGACCCCGTCTCCCTTTTATTCTTGGCCGTTTCTCAGAGATCAATGGCCCACAAACTATTCCCCCCTTTTTTTATCCACCATACCCCTAACCTTAAAGAACATTCTCTCATTACGCCGCCTTTGAATCCTCTCTACTCCCTTCTCCTCTGAAACCCTAATAGCTACCTCCTCAATCCTCCCCAATTCCAGTTCGAATATGGAATCTCCCCATGATTTTCCTTCCATATATGCTTGATCTCTTCGTTAATTACATGGTATTGGTATCACATAATACTTGCCTATCTTTGGCAAGTATATGGTCCTAAATCAAGCACAATCATCTCCAGACCTTCGAGAGTTTGACGATATTTCATCTAATACACTCACTACCAGGCTATATGGGCCCGATTTACCCAGATCTTCAACCGATTTTTGATTCGGGTCAAATTAGGGTTTGCTTGATTCTTTTTCTAATTTTTTTGTTAAATGATTCTGCATGCTCTCCCTTCCTTATTTATGTTTGATTTACTGTGTTTCCTTGTTTAGATGTTTGATTTCGACTACTATATAAACCCTTCCCCAATTTCCTCTTTGGACATACCTTAATCACTGCTATTCTCTCACTCTCACTCATTCTACTATTCTAAAATTTAAGACCTTGGCCGGCTAAAAGCTAAGGCCACTAGAATTCAATTGTTGCTCCTTTCTCAGTGTGAGCACTGCCCGAGGTTCATTCGAGACCCTTGGGAACTCTGATGCACTGAGATTCTGGGAGTCCTGCTCTTTATTGCTAGTTGATTTGCTACTGGAACTTAATTTTTTGTTCACTTAATTTGCAACTGGTGAGTACCTTGACTCTTGCAATTCTATTCTTATGTGTGGTCACGACCTGAATACCATGCTTGTTCGAATTTTCTGAACCTATATGATTATAATATGTTGTCACTTTTGTTTGCAATCCTATCTGCCTTAAAGTTAGCCTATTCTTCTGTATTCTTTAGCATCTATACTCGGACCATCTTGAACCTACTCAGTCTGCTATGTTTATGCACACAATGAGTTTCCTATGTATGTTGCTTGCCCATGTTCATGCATTGCTCTGAATTATTGTACTAAAACTCTCGGGATACTTATTCATGCCCATAATTATTGGGTCGGTGTGTTATTGAATCTGAGCATCGGTCAGACGAGCTTGCGAGCCTAGGTATTGGTCCTGTTAGATATGCAATAGTACGACTAATGAAGGCCCAAAGGGCACTGCTGGTTATTTGTACTTGTGATGGACCTGTAATTGTTGTATTTGGGCCTGTAATAGCCCTATTAAGTTGGTATTTGTTTTATTATTCTAATTGGGCATGTAATAATTCGTAAACAAACAATTGGGGTATTTATGAAATTGGGGAGAACGGGTATATTCTAATGCTTGCGTAATAGGGTAGAAAACATGCTTATAGGGTCTATATGTTCTATTTGCTATTTCGTTCAGCATGCCTTATATGTTATTTAGTTTAGTGTGTTGTACACCAATAGAAAACATTCCTATAGGAATCACTCACACACTTCACTTAACTTGTCAAAACATGTTGGCTCAAGTAATTGCTATATTCGTTTCCATATGTACTACTAAATGCTTCTAGATAGCATGCCTATAGGATACAATAACACATGTTTTGCTAACGTCCATCTAGATACCATGTCTATAGGGTTTCAATTAATCAACCAACTGCTTATATTGTTCTTAGTACATTTTTCCTTTAGATATCATGACTATAGGATCTTAATCAACTAATCAATCACTTTGCCATTTCGTTGCATTGCCACACTTAGACGACATGCCTATAGGAGTAAAGTACATAAAATCAATTTTAGTTGTTAACTACTAGAAAACCTGCCTATAGTACATTGTCACATGACTATAACACCAGCACTGGTAATTCGAATAGTTTTACTGTCTCCTTGCACCAACAATTTAGAAACCATGCTTGTAGGATTTGTGATGCCTTAATCTGCAGGACTCGTTGCATGTACACTACTGGAAATCCAGAAATACCTAGAAATCATGCTTATAGGACTTTCAATTCTTGTTATGAATTATATATTGCCTAAACTGCCCGCGTGCATTTTGTGCTTATGTGTGTTGGCTAACTTGAGCCTTTAATTGGCTTTATATGAAGTCCTATCTGTTTTAAATGTCGCCTAGTTTTATCATTTGAGAAACCTAAGCTGAGTCTAGAATCACCTAGTAGAGGTCTAAAGCCTCCTAAACCAAAGGCATGGGACGGGTAGTGAACACATAGGGTACGACTTAGAATTGAACTAGAACGATTTTAAGTAGATATAACGACCCGACCAGTCATTTTGAGCTTTTGCATTTCGCTTGCCAGTTCTCGGGCATGACTAGCCCCGTGTGCTGTATTATGAATTATGTAAATCATCGGTTTTGGTTTTCAGGATAATCAGAATAGATCTGGAAGAACAATTCTCAGTTTGAAGCTTTAAATTTGAAAGGTTTGACCAAGTTTTGACGTTTTAGTATTCGATCTCGGATTTGGATTTTTATGATTTGGTAAGCTCCGTTAGGTGAATTTGGACTTGGGAGCACGTCTGCAATGTATTTTGGAGGTCCGTGGTAGATTTAGGCTTGAATTGGCGAAATTGAAAATTTGGCATTTTCCGGTCGGCAGTGGAAATTTCGATATCGGGGTCGGAATGGAATTCCAGAAATTGGAGTAGGTCCGTTGTGTCATTTGTGACGTGTGTGCAAAATTTCAGATCATTCGGACGAGGTTTGATAGACTTTTTGATCGAATTCGAAATTCAGAAGTTTTGGAATTCTTAGGCTTGAATCCGAGGGTGATTCGATGTTTTGATGTTGTTTTAGCGTTCCGAAGGTTGGAATAAGTTTGAATAATGTTATGGGATGTGTTGGCATGTTTGGTTGAGGTCCCGAGGGCCTCGGGTGAGTTTCGGGGTGGTTACGGACCATTTCTAGGCCATTTCTAGTTGCTGGTTTTTGGCTTCAGGGGTGTACAGTGCGTTAGCATATATCTGACCGCGTTAGCATAGAGAAAATTTTGAAAAATGGAGTAGTGCTATGCGATCGCGTAAGTGTTCCCGCGATCCCATAGAGTAAAATCTTTGTTGCACTGACCCGACTTTGGAAGCTTATATCTCACAATCTATAAGGAATTTGAAGATGATCCAAAAATGAAAGTTTTAGCCCTTGATGTCTAGTTTTCAGAAAGTTAAACCAATTTTAATTTGGAGTTTTGTACAGAATGATATGACCATTATACTATAGGCTGTCCGGAAGAGTTGGAGAAGGCTGTTGGAAAAATTTGTTCTACGCGATCGTTGGGGAATGGCCGCGATCGCGTAGGGTAAAAGAAGGGCTGGAAAATTTTGTGCTTCGCTATCACATTAGTTTGTCCGCGATAGCATAGGGTAAATGCCTGGGCAGATTATAAAGTACTCTATTTCGAGGATTTCGGCCATTTTTGCATTTTTGGAGCTATGGAGCTTGGATTGAGGCGATTTTTGAAGGGATTTTCAGAGGATTGATTGGGGTAAGTGTTCTTCACTCAAATTTGGTTAAATATCATAATTATGTCTTGATTCTTATCATTTAATTTGGGAATTTGGGGTGAAAATTTGGAAAAATGGAGGAAGGTTTGGAGAGTTGATTTTGGGGATTTGGATGGACATTTGATGTCGGATTTTGGTGAATTTGATATGGGTAGACTCATGAGCGAATGGGTTTTTCAGTTTTGTAATTTTTATCGGATTCCGAGACGTGGGCTCGGGGGTCGGGTTTGGTCAATTTCGGGATTTTTGGTGTAAGTTGGTTATTTTCGAGTGGGCTTTGTTCCCTTAGCATATTTTTGATGGTATGAATCTGTTTTGGTTAGATTTGGAGCATTCGGAGGCCGATTCGAGAGGCAAGGGCATCGCGGGCTAGAATTTGGACCGGATTATGGTAAGTAATGATTGTAAATGTTGTCCTGAGGATATGAAATCCTGGATAGGTAAGTAATGATTGTAAATGTTGTCCTGAGGATATGAAACCCTGGATTTCACATCGTTATGCTATTCTGAGGTGACGCACACGCTAGGTGACGGGCGTGGGGTCGTGCACAGTTGGGGATTGTCGCTTGGTCGCGTATTTACTTAAAAACTATTTAATATTGTTATATTTTGGAAAGTATTATTGTGTTTGGGGCTAAATATCGTGTCTGGGCCTTGTGCCGATTGTTTGGACCCTTAGGGGCTTTTACTACTGTCTTCGATTTAATATTTACACTTAGTCATGCTATGTTCTTGCTGTTTTCATAACTCAGTTTTATTCACTCCTCCTGATTTCATAAATGATATTTTGAGCTGAGTACTTATTTTACTGTCAGCCCGAGGGGCTTGAGTGAGTTCTGACTGAGTGAGGCCGAGGGCCTGTATTGTGAGGATGTTATGGGATCGGGCTGCACGCCGCAGCGTTTTACACTGATTTGTGATGTATGAGAGGCTGAGGGCCTGATTTATTATGCCACGAGGTGGTTCGTGATTGTTATGAGGCCGAGGGCCTTTTTGATTATGCCACGAGATGGCTTGTTATAGCGCTTGGGCTGTAAGGAGCCCCTCCCGGAGTCTGTACACCCCAGTGAGCGTGGGTACCTAGTGTGAGATGTGATATTGCCCGAGGGGCTGTTGTTGTTTCATGTTATTGCTCGAGGGGGCTTATACGAGTGATTGTGAGATAGCCCGAGGGGCTGGTTCTATTAATATTTTGCCCGAGGGGCGGTTATGGTACTTGTTTTGCCCGAGGGGCTGTTTTTATGTTTCTATACTTTTACTCACTTCTTTCATCACTCGTTTGAAACTATTGAAAGGTGTTTTAAAAGGTTTTCTTGAACTGAGGTGTTTTACGAGTTTTACTGCTTTACTGCATTGTTCTAGACTTAACTGTTTTGCTGTAGCATTATGCTGTGGTTTGCGTGTTTTCTTACTGCTCAGCTGCCTTTACTTTTATTACTTATTGAGTCGGCGTACTCACATTACTCCCTGCACCTCGTGTGCAGATCCAGGAGCTTTAGGTCGCGATAGCGAGTGTTGATATTGCTTACCAGCTGATCCTCGGAGTTGACTAGGTAGCTGCTTGGCATTCGCAGCCCAGTGCTTCTCCTTCCTATCTCACTTAGTCTTGTATTAGAATTTCAATCAGACTATGTTGTATTTATCTTATTCCTAGACGAGTTGTAGTTGCTCATGACTGGTCACACCCCGATGTCAGGCTGTGTTTTTGTTCCGCATTGTCTATTTTGACTTATATTATGGATTTGTTAGTTAATTATTGACTCTAAATGTCTTAATATGAAATATTTGGTTGGCTTGGGGTTTGTGTCGGCTGGCTTAGTTTCACGATAGGTGCCATCACGACCGGGTCCGTTTTAGGGTCGTGATAAGTTGGTATCAGAGCTTAGGTTACATAGGTCTCACGAGTCATGAGCAGGTTTAGTAGAGTCTTGCAGATCGGTACGGAGACGTCTGTACTTATCCTCGGGAGGCTGCAGAACCTTTAGGAAATCCCACATTCTTGAATTCTTATCGTGCGACATTGATTCAGCTTGAAATGTAACTCTTTGAACTCCTTCCACACGTTCGTATGCGCACATGAGCGCTCGGTATCAGCTGTGCATCGACGGCTTGTGATTTCCCGAATTGATAGGTGAGATGTGATTTCTGTGTGTTGATGTTTGGCCAGTATGGAGGACTTAAGTCGGGCTTTGCTTGTAGCTTGAGCACTGAGGTGTTGATTGTGTGAACACGTGCTTTTGGACTTATATATCCGATAGTGTCCCTATTAGTGGAAGTGATGGCTGGATGGCTATGTGATGAGCATGATGTGACTACATGATGTGTTCATATGATTTAGATGTGATAAGAAGAGTCTACTTGAGGGTAGGAAGAATGATTTGGTGCTTGATTTTCATCTTGGTTTGATATGTATCCCCAAGTTATGGGTGTGTTGAAGGATCTTTTCGTGTTGTCTAGTTGTGGAATGAAGTAAACCCCAAGCCGTGGGGTATGTTCAGATTTAGGAAGGGTAATTGATCGAGTAATAGTAAGATTATGGGGGACTATGAAGAGATGTTAGTTTGAGGCAAAGCAGGTGGGTTATCTCCTGCGGAGTGTTCTGAAGTTTGTGTGATCCTTTTTGCTGTTTGATGGAAGACCTCCTGTACCAGTGGAATATATGTGTTGCAATTTGAATTTGGATTGCTTAAAAGAGTGGGCTTAACTGTTACGAGGGTGAATACGAGATTTGCAGAAGATTTGAAGTACTAGATGGTTTGTGTTGCACGAGCTTATGAAGGATTTAGTTTAATCTCACCACGGTATTATGGCAGTAATAGAGTATATGCATTATGAGTTATTGTATGTTTTGATCTATGGCTTTGAGCCAAGTGGGGGAGTCTGCTATTGGTTAGTTGATTGCACGGTTATGTGCTATGTTGGTTCCAATTTGAGGCGTACTGGTAAATTAGTTATGGCTTATGGAGGTTGAGACCGAGGATGGCTCGAGTAAAGGAAATTTCAATAAAGGTTATGTTATGCTTTATGGGTGTATGAGAATCACGGAATGACTTGAGTTGTTATTGGTAAAGGATGTACGGTGCATAGAACAGGAAGTTGCTTGGTTGCATTAAGGTGAGGTTACATTCTGTGGTGTCGGAGTGCTATTGGAGCACAGGTCGTCCGGTCCGTTTGATCGGTCTAATTGCGGTTTGAGTAAAGTGGATGACTCTCGAGAATGGTTCTAATGGGTTCAAGATTTTACATGTAATAATTGGAGATTTTCAGGTTGTATGTTTGGCTAGAAACTGAGGTTTGAATTGGAGGGTGTCAAGACTCGTGGTATTTCTATATCATTATGGATTCTACACATCAGTATCTGGAAGGTGAAGGTAATGGCTTTAGATTCGCAGGAAGTCTCTTCAGGGAAAGTATTTCGAATGTGGTGCTTTTGGGGATATTTGAGAGAGTAGTCAGCGGCTTATGAACCGTAGGACGGTGTGGCTTTATGCTTGGGTCTCGTGTGGCGAGTCTAGGTCGAGGATTGTGGTGTTATAGCGAGAAGAAGTATCAAGTTGAAGGTAAATCTAAAGGAACTTGGATAGATGGGATAGCTTGGTAGTAGGCCGGGTCGGCATGGTAAGGATATGATTAGTTCTTTGGCTGCTTACGAGGTAATGAGTTTCTACAGGTGTTTCGCGGCAATGCTCTTGGGTTTTAGTGGCCTGCGTAGCTTGGTTGAGTTAGAAGGATTCAGTCCTGACGGTTTAGTTTTGTGCAAATGGAATCCGGAGAGTTCTTGATGGTTTCTACCATAGTTAGAGATGTATATTTTCTACGAGCGTGAGGAGCATGGGATGTATAGTGATTTTCTTCTAGATGGGATCACTGGAAAGTTCTTGGCTAGTTGAGTACGTAGTTACTTGTGGCTCGGAATGGATATGAAGTTCTCATGTTTATCCTAGGATGGTATGGTATATGTGGTATGTTGTGTAGGATTGAGATTTGCATGTGTAAGGTCACGGTTCAGTTTTGAAAGGAAGGTCACAAATTCTTAGATAGCATGGACAGTTTCAGATGACTAGATAAATGAGATCACTGATTGGTGTGGCTTGATGAGGGTATACATTTTAGAAAGGGCGATGTGTTTGAGTTGAGGATACTTCATTAGTATTGCGGCACTCTCTTGTTGGATCGAATGCTGATATTCGAGTTTGCTTGGTGGCACAGAAGAATTATAGGAGTACCTCTCGTGGAATGATTGAATATTAGAGGTGTGTTGTATATTCGGACGGTGGAGTTGGGATCGGATATGGTGATTCGCGTGCTGTATGGATTTGGAGACTGGGAGTCCTCATAAACAGGTTAGGTCGTGGTTGTGGATCGTGTATATCGGTCTTTTGTGGCAACTATTGGAGGTTTGGAGACCCGAGTGGATCCTTGTTGCTTAGTATGCTAGATTTTTGTGTGATATTAGGTATGGACTGGTTGTCTCCGTGTCGTGTTATTCTGGGCTGTTGCGCTAGGACGGCGACGTTGGCTATGCCGGGAATGCAGCGACATCCAAGTTGTCCACATTGGCTACTACAGTTGAGGCACATTCAGCACCAGCCATTGCTCAGATTCCTCCTTCCATTGAGGAGACATTGAAGACGTTCCTGCCCAATCAGGAGAAGATTTTGGAGACCCAGGACACCTTGACTGCGGCGGTAGCCTCGCATGGCAAAGCTTTGAACGAGCTTGCCAAGTAACATAAGAAGATGAGAAAGTCAAGGGCGTCTCGGGAGTCGGTAAAGAAGCTGCGAGCAAATGTGGACAAGCTTTTGGCAGACCAGATGCCATTAGACTTGCTATTGGGGGATCCAGCTCTAGATCCAGCAGCAGCACAGCCACAGCAGGAGGAGGAGCCTAGGCACCCAAGGAAGAAGAGGAAGCTTCCTAGCACTAAGGGTGTTGTGATAGAGGTGGCACAGGTTCAGAAGGATACCTCCACTGCTCCACCAGTTGTTCAGCCGGTCCATGACCCCGCCCCTGTCCCAGCAGCAGAGCAGCAGCAGGCCGGGAACCAATCTAAGGTTCCTGCCAATACAGAGGACCAGTGGACCACTGATCAGCCCATGCAGACGGATCAGGCTTGAGGAGTCACTCTATATCCTTTCTCTGTTTTTATGCTTATTTTGGTAGTTGGCATTGGGGACAATGCCAGCTCTTATTCGTGGGGGTGCGCCCTACTGTTTTGATTTTTGATACATTTGGATGATTGTATGTATTTGACTTTTAGTTTGTGTTTTTAGATTTGATAGTTGGCCTTTATATAACTGCTAATTTTGGCTACTTCTCTACTTTATGTATATATTCATCCCCGTTGTATATTCTACTCCCCATTGTACATATTCATTCGGTTTTTCTATTTTTCGTTAAAATTTTTCGTTTTTAGCTTGGTATTTAGGCTCGTAGCCTTTTGTTTTGATTTTGGCGTTGTCAATAAGCTCTTGGTTTTCTTAATGCCACGATTCTTTCCAGGGGTAGAGTGTTGTGCGAACCGGGTGGCTCTTCCCAATGATATATGGCGTGACAACCTTCTTAAGGGTCTGAGTCCGTTTTTGATTTTTTTTTCTTTTGATTTTGCGTAGTTAAGGGTACCTCAGGCAAAGCTTCACTTGGGCCTAACACATTTGCCTTTGATCCCATGGTCAAAGACATAATGTTGTGCTTAGGATGGTGAAAGTCGTGGCCTTGAGACTCTTGTGTTGACCAAACAATCATCATGTGGTCTTGTTGAACCATTGTGCGCTTGAATCGTAACTAAGGTCGTTGTGGGCCCTCGACTCGATGTCTTTAGCAATCCTTGAGAGTGTGTGGTGAGAATTAGAATTGTGAGTCCAAGTCCCGAGCCGATGGTCTAGAACTTGCCCCGAATGTTTGTTGAGGCGAAATCCTAGGTGAAATTTGACTTGAGAAGTGATTATAGGCTCTCCTTGATCCAAATGCTAAGTTGAACAATTCCATAGCCTACCAATGAAATGATTCCCTAGTTAACCCTTTTGAGCCTTAAACTTTCTTCTCTCAAGAACCAAAGCTAC
Organism: Nicotiana attenuata; assembly: GCF_001879085.1. Lineage (NCBI taxonomy): Eukaryota > Viridiplantae > Streptophyta > Magnoliopsida > Solanales > Solanaceae > Nicotiana > Nicotiana attenuata. Next base: position 160,413 of record NW_017671404.1, read on the forward strand.
AAGCCTATACCCGTTTTTAATGAGACCTTCTCTTGGCACCCACATCTTCCCTTGAGTAAATGACAAATGTCTAAGTTTGGGGGGAGAGGCAAGAAAGGAAATAATGTGGTAAAGGGTACAAAAGTAAAAGAAAAGAAAGGCAATGAAAAAGGAAGAAAAGACAAGACAAAAAGAAAGACCAAATTGAATAAGGTCAAAAAGGGGATTGAAAGAAAACAAAAGTGAAAAAAAAGGGGGGTGGAAAAAGTAGAAAAAGGAGAAATGTGTTGAATTGCATAAGAAAGAGTGACAGTGTGTCTCTCTAACCCCTTGAAAAAGAAGTGAACACTCAAATGAGTCAAGAAAGTGTGCCAAAATGAATCAAAAGAAGTGCTTAAGGGAAGATTGAACCCACTTGAACAAAAACATGTCCTATCCTTGCCCAAAAGCCTTTACAATGACTCCACAAAAGCCCTATATGATCTTGAGTTGAACGGAACCTACATTAGTGGATACTTACATAAGGGGCAAGCATATGGTACCTAGAGCCGGACTTATGACCTTCTTTTTGAGAGAATTGAGTGAAAATCCCATCAACCTCGGTTTGTGTGTCATTACTCTAAAAGGTGAGGTTCGCTTAGGGAGAGTTGAGGATGTTTAAGTTTGGGTTCCACAATGACCAAGGTATTTGAGGAAAGCTCTTTGATGAAATGCGTCAACCCTTGATGCTCTTGTGGCACACTTGATCCATAGTTTTCAAAAGCCTAAAATGTGTTAATGATGCATTCATATTGAGGGCAATTGTTAGTCCGAATTGATGCTTGTTGAGGTTACTTTAGGATAGCTGGAAATTCTTGGATTGCTCTTTTGGGGTGGGTCTTATTTTGTTTGCTTGAGGACAAGCAAAGGTTTAAGTTTGGGGGAGTTGATAAGTTAGGATTTTAACATGATTATACCCCTACTTGCTATTGCGTTTGTTATGAATTGCCACAAAACGATCCCAAAATGCTTACAAGTTGCACTTGATTGCAGGTTTGAGCGACAAGATGACAAATGTCAAAGATCGTCTCAAAACGGAGTGAAACCTGCCAAGTGTCAAAGACCAATTGAAGTGGGGAACAAGAAGACCTAGCGCGGACCGCACTGTTTTGCCACGCGGCCGCGCTAGGAGATTCAGAGACTGGTTCATTCAAGGGCATCCTGCGCGGTCCGCGCTCCGCGCTCCTCTTTATGCACTCCGCGTAGATGAGATTCAGAGAGATGGTGTTTTTGCCAAAGTACTGCCNTGATGGCAATTTTCACCGACATGGTGGAGGATATCTTGGAGGTATTCATGGACGACTTCAGCGTGGTGGGAGATTCATTTGAAGAATGTTTGGTGAACTTGGATAGGGTTTTGGCAAGATGTGAAGAAACCAACCTTGTGCTCAACTGGGAGAAATGTCACTTTATGGTGCAAGAGGGAATTGTATTGGGTCACAAAATCTCAAGGCAAGGAATTGAAGTTGATAAGGCAAAAATAGAGGTTATCTCAAGGCTCCTTCCCCCTACTTCTGTCAAAGGGGTGAGGAGTTTTCTTGGTCATGCCGGGTTCTACCGGCGATTCATTAAAGATTTTTCAAAAATTGTGAACCCGCTTTGCAAGTTGTAAGAGAAGGATGTCAAGTTTATTTTTGATGAGAAGTGCATGGAGTCTTTTGAGCTATTGAAACACAAGTTGACAACAAATCCTATAATCACCGCACCTAATTGGGATTTGCCTTTTGAACTTATGTGCGATGCGAGTGATGTAGCGGTTGGGGCGCTGCTAGGCCAAAGGATCAACAAAATGTTCCATCCTGTGTATTATGCTAGCAAGACGATGAATGAGGCCCAGAGAAACTACACAGTGACAGAAAAGGAGCTATTGGCTATTATGTTCGCGATGGAGAAATTTCGACCTTACCTTATGGGAGCAAAGGTGATCATACACACGGACCATGCAGCCCTCCGGTATTTGATGACTAAGAAGGATTCGAAAGCAAGATTGATGAGGTGGGTGCTACTCCTTCAGGAATTTGATTTAGAGATTGTGGAGATAAAGAATATTTTGTCCAAAACGGTGAATGCTAATAGGACCGATTGGTCGAAGAAATTGGATGATGCTCTTTGGGCTTATCGGACGGCTTACAAGACTCCAATTGGTATGTCTCCGTATCGGTTGGTGTTTGGTAAAGCTTGCCATCTTCCGGTGGAACTTGAGCACAGGGCTATGTGGGCATTGAGGAAGTTGAACTTAGAATGGGATGTTGTAGTCAATCTCCGAGTGGAGCAATTGAATGAGCTTGATGAGTTTAGATTTCATGCCTACTCCAGCTCGTCCTTGTACAAGGACAAGATGGAGTACCTTCACGACAAATATGCTCGGGTAAAGGAATTCAAGGTTGGTGATATGGTTCTTCTTTTCAACTCCCGGTTGAGGTTATTTCCGGGCAAACTCAAGTCTAAGTGGAGTGGCCCTTTTGAAGTGGTATTTGTGACTCCTTTTGGTGCTCTTGATCTCAAAAACAAAAATGGTGAGGTATTCCGGGTTAATGGGCATCGCGTGAAGCATTATTTGGGGAAGATTGATGACAGCCACATGGTGGCACTCCTTCATTTGAAATGATGAGATGGTAACATGCGTCGTGCCGCGACGTTAAATCAGGCGCTTCTTGGGAGGCAACCCATGTCTTTTTCTATTTCTTTGATTTTCTTCATAGAGCTAATGGTTTGTGAGATGTTACAGGGATAATGTTGAACCAGTGCAGAACAAAAGCAACAAAAAAATGTCAGGTCTCTGAAGTTTGCCAACGCGGCCACGCTACAAAACAGTGCGGTCCGCGTAGGCTGGTACAATGAGGTGTTGAGGCTCTAAAGTTGCCAGCGCGGCCGCGGAGCACTTTTGTGCGGTCCGTGCTGGGAAGGCCCAAATGTTCATGCTCTCTGAAGTTTCCGACGCGGCCGTGTAACAAAACAATGCGATTCGCGTGGGCAGCTCAGTTCAATGTGAAGGAATGAAATCCAGCGCGGTCCGCGTCCATTCCTGCGCGGCCGCGCTGGTAGGTAAGTGATGGTTCCCACAGGTTTTCTATAAATAGAGACCCTAGGGCTCATTTTACCCTTTACGCACTCTGACTTCCTGAGCTTAAATTTTTACTATTCACTGAGACCTTTGCTTCAAGTAGTTGAATCTTCATAATCCCTGGTAACATTCCTTGCTAATTTCATTCATAGTTTTAATTGCTTGCTTCCCAATAGTATAACTTCTTATTTTCTTCTCATCTTTCTTAGGTTTAATGATTAGCTTAGCTTTTTTGTGTTTATCCTGAACATGGGGCATGAACTTCAATATGAGTAATTGAGTAGGGACAACTAGGACTCAAAGATTTGATGAAAAATGGACCAAAATGCTAAAGCCTAGCTCAGTTCAATTAAATGGCCCAGCGCGGCCGCGCATCTTTTCTGCGTGGTCCGTGTAGTTTCTTCTGTGGTGCCTACTTTAACCAGCGCGGCCGCGTCATATTTTTGCGCGGTCCGGCTGGCCCAATGCGGTCGCGGTCCATATCAGTGCGGACCGCGTTGGGGAGATTCAGAGAGGTTCACCGGGGGCATATGCCCTGCGCGGTCCGCGCTCCAGACCTACGCGGTCCGCACCCTTGTGTACTGCTTCTGTGTTATGCAAATTAAATGTGTTTTCCCCTCCTGTGTGATTCATCTAATTCACTCCATGTGCTGAAACTAACAATGTTAGACGTGTATTTTTTACAGATCATGGTTAAGAAACGAGGAGGTACAGAACAACAACAACCCGGGAGAGGTGGTTCCTCCCGAGGGGGAAAGGGAAAGAGAATTGCTAAACTCACTCCCCAGGCCCGGGCAAACATTAAAAAGACCCGTAAGTTGATACGGGCTGCTGATAGGGCTGCCTCCCACTCTTCGGGGAGTGAGTATGCACCCTCCCGGAGCATCACCTCAGAATCAGCCCCCACTCACACCTCTGACCCATTCCAATTACATGACACTCCTTCACCTTCACCCACCTCCAAGAGACCGGTCAACATAATTTCGGATTCATCTGATGAGTCCGTAGCAAGAAGTGAAGAACAATACTCCACCTCCCCCACAGCTTCATTATCTGGGGAGAGTGCAGGATATGGTGAGGGAGGTGAGCCTCAAGTCGGGGGAGTTGATCGAACCAGAAAACCTGAAGCCTGGGCAGACAGATTTGTGAGTGAGATAGCATTCCACAAATTTAGAGAGTGGTGGCCCGTGAGGAAATTGATCCCGGAGAGACAATTCATTGACAGTGATCTCCTACCTCTCAACCCAAAGGTGCAAGAGCAATTCCGTACTAGAGATGGCTGGGGCTTCTTCAAGGAAAGGTGTATTGATGCCAATGAGCATATGGTAAAAGAGTTCTATTGCAATGTTTCTCATGTGGTTAAGTACACAAAGGCGACGAAGGTGCGGGATAAAATGGTGGTTTTTGATGGGAAGTCCTTGAATGAATATTTGGGGTTCAAAGAGGAGGATGAAACAGAATACTTGGCGAAGCTAGCAATGGCTGAGGAGGTGCGTCCCTGGTTGGCCGAGTACTTGGCAGCCCCGGGCACTGTTCCAAAATGGTTGAAGGCAGGGGAAAAGATTCTAAGGAACACATTCAATTTTGAGGCAAAGGGTTGGTTGACATTCGTTTGTAGTAGACTTGATCCCTCCACACATGATCACTCAGTTCCTCTTTCCCGGGCTGTTCTTGTGGCATCTATCATGGTCGGGCTTCCTCTCAATGTGGGCAACATCATCTCGAGGGTGATCTCTGCAGTCGGACAGGAGACCAACACAAACTACCTCTTCCCGAACACTCTGTCCATGTACTTTAGGGAATTGGAGGTGAAGAAAAAACATTTTGATGTCAAGACAAACCTGGTGCCCCCTATTCATGGTATAGCCAGTTGGGTTTAGACAACCCAAAATCCAAAAAGTATCAGCCACCCACCTCTGCCCCAACTGGCCAGTCTGAGGAGCCAGTTGCGGTAGAGCCTTCTATTGGACCATCCTCCATCACGACCACTTCCACTAGTGAGCCCTTACCCCCGGGTCCTTCTACTTCAACTGACCCGGCAGTTCCTGTTTCAAAGACCCATCGGTTCACTACCCACCAGCTCAGTCAGTCTTTAGCCAGTCCAAACAATTGGATGTCAGCAGCGACATCCAAGTTGTCCACATTGGCTACTACAGTTGAGGCACATTCAGCACCAGCTATTGCTCAGATTCCTCCTTCCATTGAGGAGACATTGAAGAAGCTCCTGGCCAACCAGGAGAAGATTTTGGAGACCCAGGCCACCTTGACCACGGCGGTAGCTTCACATGGCAAGGCTTTGAAGGAGCTTGCAAAGGAACATAAGAAAATGAGAAAGTCGAGGGCGTCTCGGGAGTCGGTAAAGAAGCTGCGAGCAGATGTGGACAAGCTTCTGGCAGACCAGATGCCATTAGAATTGCTATTGGGGAATCCAGCTCTAGATCCAGCAGCAGCACAACCACAGCAGGAGGAGGAGCCTAGGAACCCAAGGAAGAAGAGGAAGCTTCCTAGCACTAAGGGTGTTGTGACAGAGGTGGCACGGGTTCAAGAGGGTACCTCCACTGCTCCACCAGATGTTCAGCCTGTCCATGACCCGGCCCATGTCCCAAGAGCAGAGTAGCAGCAGGCCGGGAACCAGTCTAAGGTTCCTGCCAGTACAGAGGACCAGGGGACCACTGATCAGCCCATGCAGACGGATCAGGCTTGAGGAGCCACTCTATATCCTTTCTATGTTTTTATGCTTATTTTGGTAGTTGGCATTGGGGACAATGCCAGCTCTTATTCGTGGGGGTGCGCCCTACTGTTTTGATTTTTGATACATTTGGATGATTGTATATATTTGACTTTTAGTTTATGTTTTTAGATTTGATAGTTGGCCTGTATATAACTGCTAATTTTGGCTACTTCTCTACTCTATGTATATATTCACCCCCGTTGTATATTCTACTCCCCATTGTACATATTCACTCTGTTTTTCTATTTTCATTAAAATTTTTTGTTTTTAGCCTGGTATTTAGGCTCGTAGCCTTTTGCTTTGGTTTTGGCGTTGTCAATAAGCCCTTGGTTTTCTTAATGCCACGGTTCTTTCCAAGGGTAGAGTGTTGTGTGAACCGGGTGGCTCTTCCCAATGATAGATGGCGCGACAACTTTCTTAAGGGTTTGAGTCCGTTTTTTATTTTTTGTCTTTTCTTTTGATTTTGCGTAGTTAAGGGTACCTCAGGCAAAGCTTCACTTGGGCCTAACACATTTGCCTTTGATCCCATGGTCAAAGACATAATATTGTGCTTAGGATGGTGAAAGTCGTGGCCTTGAGACTCTTGTGTTGACCAAACAATCATCATGTGGTCTTGTTGAACCATTGTGCGCTTGAATCGTAACTAAGGTCTTGTGGGCCATCGACTCGATGTCTTTAGCAATCCTTGAGGGTGTGTGGTAAGAATTAGAATTGTGAGTCCAAGTCCCGAGCCGATGGTCTAGAACTTGCCCCGAATGTTTGTTGAGGCGAAATCCTAGGTGAAATTTGACTTGAGAAGTGATTATAGGCTCTCCTTGATCCAAATGCTAAGTTGAACAACTCCATAGCCTACCAATGAAATGATTCCCTAGTTAACCCTTTTGAGCCTTAAACTTCCTTTTTTCAAGAACCAAAACTACAAGCCTATACCCGTTTTTAATGAGACCCTCTCTTGGCACCCACATCTTCCCTTGAGTAAATGATAAATAGAAGAAAAGACAAGACAAAAATAGAAGACCAAAGTGAATAAGGTCAAAAAGGGGATTCAAAGAAAACAAAGGTGAAAAAGGGAGTGGAAAAAGCAGAAAAAGGAGAAATGTGTTGAATTGCATAATAAAGAGTGACAGTGTGTCTCTCTAACCCCTTGAAAAAGAATTAAATACTCAAATGAGTCAAGAAAAGTGTGCCAAAATGAATCAAAAGAAGTTCTTAAGGGAAGATTGAACTCACTTGAACAAAAACATGTCCTATCCTTGCTCAAAAGCCATTACAATGACTCCACAAAAGCCCTATATGATCTTGAGTTGAACGGAACCTACATTAGTGGATACTTACATAAGGGGCAAGCATATGGTACCTAGAGCCGGATTTGTGACCTTTTTTTGAGAGAATTGAGTGGAAATCCCATCAACCTCGGTTTGTGTGTCACTACTCTAAAAGGTGAGGTTCGCTTAGGGAGATTTGAGGATGTTTGAGTTTGGGTTCCACAATGACCAAGGTATTTGAGAAAAGCTCTTTGATGAAATGTGTCAACCCTTGATGCTCTTGTGGCACACTTGATCCATAGTTTTCAAAAGCCTAAAATGTGTTAATGATGCATTCGTATTGAGGGCAATTGTTAGTCCCAATTGATGCTTGTTGAGGTACTTTAGGATAGCTGGAAATTCTTGGATTGCTCTTTTGGGGTAGGTCTTATTTTGTTTGCTTGAGGACAAGCAAAGGTTTAAGTTTGGGGGAGTTGATAAGTTAGGATTTTAGCATGATTATACCCCTACTTGCTATTGCTTTGTGATGAATTGCCATAAAATAATCCTAAAATCCTTACAAGTTGCGCTTGATTGCAGGTTTGAGTGACAAGATGACAAATGTCAAAGATCGGCTCAAAACGGAGTGAAACCTGCCAAGTGTCAAAGACCAATTGAAGTGGGGAACAAGAAGACCTAGCGCGGACCGCACTGTTTTTCCATGCGGCCGCGCTAGGAGATTCAGAGACTGGGTCATTCAAGGGCAATCTGCGCGGTCTGCGCTCCTTTTTACACGGTCCGCGTAGATGAGATTCAGAGAGATGGTGTTTTTGCCAAGGTACCGCCACGCGGCCGCGCTCCAGTTCTACGCGGTCCGCGCCCGTCCTGAAACGCGGCCGCGCTCCATTTCTGCGCGGTCCGTGGGCCCAACTTCAGAGAACAGGGTTCAATAGTCCAAGAGCCAATGCGGTCGCGCTCCCTTTTTGCGCGGTCCGCGCCTACCCCGCAGGGGCATTTTTGTCCAGATTTTCTAGCTCGGTATAAATAGATCTTTTTTGACATTTTTAGGGCATGTTTTTAGCTGCTGAACGAGAGCTGCGCTCGTGAGGAGTATTTTGTAGCCTATTTTGGCAATTTTACTCTTGAATATCATAGATTTTAAGTAGTAATCAATTATTATGTTCATTTCATCATCTATTTCTACTGTTTCTTCTTTAATTATGTCTAGCTAAACCCATTAGCTAGGGTTGTGGCTCAACCCTAGTGTGGGTAGTTAATGGGTGTTGCATTCTAGGGTGAGATTGAGATTGGGTATTTGTTATTTGGGTTGATTTTGTGTTTCAATCTAGAATTTGTGGTTGCAGACATGAATTCAAGCTTAATGGGTCTAACTCTTCTTGAGGGAGAGAGTCATATGACCCAAAAAGTTAACCCAACAAGGAATTGGGATGGACCCATGAGAATAGTAGTCCCAATTAACGGGTTAAACCTCGAAAGAGTAACTACCCTACTTGAGCCCTAGTTGCCCGGTCTAATTAGCCTACCTAATTGGTCTCGAGAGAGTCAATTGGGCAAAATCGTTCTCTCTACCGAGAGGTGTGAGAATGAGTGCAATTGTGTAACGGCTATAGCACTAAACCCAAATTTATCAATCTCCCCTTAGTAGCTTCTACCCGTTAACTAGCCAGCTAGGTAGTGTTACAACCCTAGTGCCTTTTTTCCTATATTAAGCACAACTTAGCAATATTTCCTTAGCATAATTTAGCTTTAATCCTTAGATTACAAAAGTAGTTTTAAATATAAAAACCCCCAAAAATGTTAGGAGTGCAATTAGAAGTACAAACGCAATTCTAAACTAAACCGGCAATACAACTCCATTCCAAGCTCCCTATGGAAATTCGACCCCGATCCGCTATTCGGGTATTAGTTATTGCTACCCGCTCTTCCTATCATTGTGTAGTGTTGAGACGGCCGCGATCACCTGCACAAAGGAGAGGAATTTTTTGAGAAATCCTTCATAAATCTGTGATAAAAACCAGCATGTCCTAGAAAACTCCTAACTCCTTTCACTGAAATTGGTGATGCGACTTTTCAACTGCTTCCACCTTAGCCTTGTCAACTTGTAGTCCATCTTTGGAAAGCTTATGCCCCATCACTATACCTTCACGTACCATAAAATAACACTTTTCCCAATTCAATACCAGATTAGTCTCCTTGCACCTAGCAAGAACTTTAGCAAGATTGGTCAAGCATTCATCAAAAGAGGGACCAAACACTGAAAAATCATCCATAAAGACCTCCACAAATTGTTCCACTATATCGGTAAAAATAGCCATAATACACCATTGAAAAGTCACAGGTGCATTACATAACTCGAGTGGCATTCTCTTAAATGCATAAGTGCCATAAAGGCATGTAAAAGTGGTCTTTTATTAATCTTCGGGTTCAATAGTAATCTAATTGTACCCCGAATAGCCATCAAGGAAACAATATCAAGCATTTGATCAATGAAGGGGAGAGGTAAGTGATATTTTCGTATAGCATTATCAACATCCTATAATCTATGCATATTCGTCAACCAGTTACAGTACTAGTTAGGATTAATTCATTTTGTTCATTTAGTACAACAGTCATACCCCCCTTTGAGGTACACATTGGACATGGCTTACCCACTTATTGTCGGAGATAGGAAATACTATACCTGCGTCGAGCCACTTAATCACTTCTTTTCTTACCACCTCTTTCATGATTGGATTTAGGCGGTGTTGATGTTCCACGCTAGGCTTGTGTCCCTCCTCCATGAGTATTTTTTGCATGCAGAATGCAGGGCCAATACCCTTTATATCAGACATTGTCCAACCAATGGCATGCTTGTGCTCCCTCAACACCCTCAACAACTTTTCTTCCTAAAAGTTAGACAAATGAGAAGAAACAATCACAGGTAAAGTGTTAGAACTTCCCAAATATGCATAATGAAGATGCGATGGTAAGGGTTTAAGTTCCAGTTTTGAGGCCTCTTCAACTAAGGGTTTAGGGGGCGGGCCGATTGGACTATTTTGGGTATCAAATGGGGTTAAACTCTGTATGTATAGACATGATGCCTCTAGTATATGCATCATCTCCTTAGCCTCGTCATCAATATCCAAGCTATCGAACAACAAGAGTACTTTCTCCAAAGAATCGTCTAGATATACACTTGGATCTATAAGATGCTCATCCACCTCCACAGCAGATATCATAGAGAGCTCCTCGTAATGGCGTGGAAGTTGAATCGCCTTGTAAACATTGAAAATTGCTTCCTCGTTGTCCACTCTCATAATCATTTTTCCCTCTCTTACTTTAATAATTGCATCACTTGTAGCCAAGAGAGGTCGTCCCAATATAATTGGAACTTGTTCATTAGCCTCATAATCTAGGATAATAAAGTCCGTTGGGAAGATGAATTTCCCACTTTGCAGCAAAACATCTTCAATCACTCCTTCAGGGTAAGCAATGGATCTATCGGCTAATTGCAACATCACAGTAGTTGGTCTTGGAGCTCCCAGACCCGGTTGCTTGAACAAGGACAAGGGCATCAGGATTATGCTCGCCTCAAATCACAAAGAGCATGACCTATATCAACATTACAACTCCGCACAAGGATGGTGAAGCTGCCAAGATCCTTAAGTTTTTGAGGAAGCTTGTTTTATACCCTTGAGGCGCACTCCTTAGTAAGTGTGATTGTCTCGAATTTAGTCAATCTCCTCTTGTGAGCCACTATATGTTTGATGTACTCAGCATATTTTTGAATTTCACGAAGTACATCAACCAATAGAATATTTAATTGAACCTGGCTCAACATAGAGAGAAATTTGTAAAACATGCGATCATCATTCTTCTTCTACAACCTTTGGGGGAAAGGAGGTGGTGGCCTTGCGGCCCCACTGGCTATGAACTTGTATCATCTTTCTTTGACTCATGTGTTGCTTTAGGAATCAACTCCCTCTCAGGTACATGCTTATCTTTTCTCTTCTTCTAATTCCCTTCCATTTTTTAGTGTGACTGCATTAACTTGAGGTTTCTTCTCTGTATCACTAGGAAGCGCACCTGCGGGCCCAGTATTTTTATTTGCCTCCAATTGACCAACTTGTCTCTCAATATTTTTAAAATCGGTCCTGAAATGTTGATTGTCAAGCAACAGCTTCTTCAACAGGTCATTTGTATTCTCCTTTATTTGTTGGCGTGGCTTCTAAGGTTGAATGTAATTTTCTTGGGGTCTTTACTGATTCTGAGTCGTCTGATTTCCACCCCAGGAGAAGTTAGGGCGATTCTTCCAATTTGGGTTGTTTGTGTTCCCATATTGTGCCTGTTGATTTATCGGACCTCTACTTTGTTGTCCCACATAGTAGATGGATTCAGGATTCATGGGACATATGTCACTCGTGTGACCTTCACCTCATAACTCGCAACAAGTAGACATCTGTTGCGTATATTGCATATGTTGTGCTTCGTGCATAGTCATTTTATTCATTTAATTTTCTTACCTTTCTATATCTGCCCTCATGGCTAAGAAATCATCAAGATCAATTATACCTGCTGCCTTTTTTTAAGTGCTCTTCGTATTTCCCCATCTCCTTGCCAATTATTATCATTAGCAGTGAAATTGTTTAGCAGGATATGGATTTCACTATACGGTCTTGCCATGCGACTAACCCAACCCCGCTTGTTGAGTCAAGATTCATCTTTGATGTCTCGTCCAACACATCAACGACAACACCTTATCAGTCTGACAATGATATGGGCAGTCTCTGAGTAGCTTCTTGTATCTTTACCAAGCTTGACGAAGATTCTCGCCATCTCGTTGTTGAAACCCATGAATCTGGCTCCTCGACGACTTTGTCTTCTTAGTGGAAAAAAAACTTGATTAAATTTTTTTATGCTAGATCATCCCAAGTGGGGATCGAGTTTGCGGGCTCCTTCTGCAACCATTCTTTGGCTTCCCCAGCAGTAAAAAGGGAAACAATGTCAGCCTGACGTAGTCCTTGGAAACATTTGGATTATTATAAGTATCCATAATTTCAAGAAAGTTATGAATGTGCCGCTGCAGATCCTCATGAGATAGACCCACATATTGCCATGTGGACTGAATCAGTTGTACCATGTACTGTTTGAGCTCAAAGTGACCCGTCATATCAGGCTTTACTATAGCATGAGTCATATTAGCAAGATTAGGCCGTGCGGCCGCTATCACTGGTCGCTCTTCATTACCTGCCAACTCTAGTGGTTGAGGTTGAACTACGATGTCCAACTTTCCTTCTATTCTAGTTCTAGCTTTGACTTCCCTCATTAACCTGTGAAGTGTTCGTTCTATTTTAGGATCAAGAGGTAGGAGGTTGTTCGCGTTTCTACTCCTTTGCAAACAAGAGAGAGCCTACGTTAACATAAATAAAGCAAACTAAAAATTAAAACTTTAACAAATAACGAATAAAAGCTTAACTTAGATAAACAATCAATGACTAAGTCCCCAGAAACAGCGCCAAAAACTTGTTGGTTCCCCAAGTACACGAAAGTATACGTGGACGTTGTATTGGCAGATATTCGGCCACTTTGCGACCAGGGGGTCAACCCCATCACGACCACTTTGTAGTAAATGGTCAACGCCGCTGACTCTTGACTTATGATAGCTGTCCTTAAAACAAATGAGGGGACGTCTCCACAACGAAAGGAGGGGCCCATTCGTGACCAGATGAAAAAGCCTGAGGCTATAAATACCAAGAGAGAGAACTTCCCAAGGGAGGCTTCTTCTTTGACACAACTCTGAATACTCCAAAAATAGAAAGATATACTCCATAAGTGGAGCAAGAAACAAGATCAATGTAAGATCCTGAACCTCTTCAAGGAGAGGCAGGTCAAGTCACCTTGATGAATAAACCCCCGTTTATGTTGTTCCATAATTGATTATTTCTATGCCTCAAGGTTGTCTTCTAATTCAGTGATTAATTATGATTGGCTATGATTTACCCTTTGAATTATTTCGATTGATTTGCTTGGAAAGTATTCTATAATTTTCAGCAAAATAATTTGGCGCCGTCTGTGGGGATTTCCTAGCGAAATCACATAGTTTCTCCCTGGAATCGAAGCCAAAGGAACGTCAAAAAAAAGGGAAAGCAATCCAGCTCAATATGACCAGAGGAAGCACATCGAGCACGTAATACTCGAATGCATCAAAGGAAACTGAGATCCGAAAACAACCAAACAAGAGGAAGAAGCCCCTCTCCCTCAGAACAAAAGTATGACGCATTTCCTTCACCCCTAACGCGGTGTCAAGCCGGAAACCGGCACAGGGCTGTCTTAAGCCAGGAGCGGACTTCAGGCTAAGTGCCTTCGCCATCAAAATATATCAGGTTCGATCTCAGTCGAACCCAGACTCAGGCAAACTGCCTTCGCCATCAAAATATATCACGTTCGACCTCAGTCGAACCGGGACTCGGGCTACGTGCCTTCGCCATCAAAATATATCAGGTTCGACCTCAGTCGAACCGGGACTCAGGCTACGTGCCTTCGCCATCAGAATATATCAGGTACGACCTCAGTCGAACCGGGACTCGGGCCAAGTGCCTTCGATATCAAAATATATCAGGTTCGACCTCAGCGGAACCGGGACTCAGGCTAAGTAACTTCGCCATCAAAATATATCAGGTTCGACCTCAGTCGAACCGGGACTCAGGCTAAGTGCCTTCGCCATCAAAATATATCAGGTTCGACCTCAGTNAGTGCTTTTCGAAGATCGATCTTAGATCTGGGTATCACCGGTTGAGAATCAAGGAAGAGGATATTCCAAAGATAGCCTTTCTGAGCCGATATAGCCATTATGAGTTCCTTGTTATGTCCTTTGTCCTAACTAATACACCAACAGCCTTTATGGATTTGATGAATGGGGTGTTCAAACCATTTCTAGATATCACTGCGATCATGTTCGTAGATGATATTTTAGTGTATTCTCGATCAAAGGCAGAGCACATAGAGCATTTGCGAACAGTATTTTGCACGCTCCGAGAATGTAAGTTGTACGCTAAGTTTTCCAAATGCGAGTTCTAGTTGAACTCGATGACTTTTCTTGGGAATATAGTATCGGATGAGGGCATCAAAGTTGATAATCAAAAGATCAAAGCCTTTAAGAATTGGCCAAGGCCCACAACTCCTATCAGGTTCGACCTCAGTCGAACCGGGACTCAGGCTAAGCGCCTTCGCCATCAAAATATATTCGGTTCGACTCAGTCGAACCGGGGCTCAGGCTAAGCACCTTCGCCATCAAAATATATCGGGTTCGACCTTAGTCAAACTAAGGCTTAGGCCAAGTGCCTTCGCCTTCAAATTTATTAGGGTCAACCTCAACCGCACTAGGGCTGGGCCGAAGAAAAATCAATTGTCGTCATTACAAGGTGACCGCTCCTCCCCGTTCATGTCAGGCCAAAAAGCCGTCATTATGAATCCAAAACTGACATGACGACCTCGGTCGAATTCAAGGACTGATCGTCCCTCCAAACATATCCATAAAAGAAAAAGAGAGAAATGGGAGACAGAGTAAAACGCGAGACAAACGATAGAAAAAAGAGTACAATTGTCTACAGAGTTAAGAACGCGGGTACTCCCCGCTTACATCCGGCCCTGGCCGGTCGAAACAAGAAAGAAAAATACAGAAAAACAACAAGAAACAACCGAGCGCCGACCGACGAACGGGGTATAAAGAAAAACAACAAACAACGATAAATCTTTTCTTCACTCGGCGCCACCACCACCGTCCCCGTCACCGCCACTCGCGCCATTGTCAGCCTCGGGTGTCGCCACATCATAACCACAGTCGGCACGAGCTTCACGATCCTTCTGGCGTGCCACCTCGAAGACGGCCTCGGTCACAATACCCGCCTCCAATAAGTTCTTGTAAACATCATTGAGCCTCGGCGTAGACCCAAAGTTCATGAACCTGGTGGGAAACGGCAGTATGCGACGAACCAGCCTGGCTCTGCAGTCGCCGATTCTCCTCCTCCAAAATCGCAATCCGGTCCAACATGACCTGAGCCTCCTGCTCAAGAACACCAATCCGCTCCTCGAGCCTCGCCTCCTTAAGGGCCGCTGTCTCCCTCTCCGACTCAAGCCGGAACTCTGCACACGAATCGACTCCTCCAACGCCACGGCCCTCGACGAGTAACCCTTTTCCCGAAATTTTAAGGCAGCAATCTCGCCTTCCAGCACCGCCAGTTTCCCGCTCCATTTCGCACCCGCCTCCGCTGCCTTGACCCGATTCCGCTCAGCCTCCAACTCCATCTCCCTTAACCTGCCCTGCAGGTGCACACACTCAGCTGCAATTCCTTTCCCCGCCTCAAGCTTCTCGTCCTTCCGACGAATCTGCTCTTCAAGAGCACGTTTACTGCCAAGCACCTGCAACAGCTGCTGGGCCCGCCTCGCCAACTCCTCGCCCAAAGCCCGATTACATGGCTCGTTCCGTAAATGCTCGTGCAGCCCTCAGCACCGATCACGATAACGACGGTATTTCCCCAGCATCTGCAGGAAGATCCTCGAGCGAACCTTGGCTCTGCGGATGTTCTCCACCTCTAACAAGTAAGTCTACAGAACAAAGGAAAGGCAAAGTTAAGGCAAAAGCTAAAAACGGGAGGGGAAGAAAAAAAAAGGAACGTACTACGTACCCTCAGGCCCATCACGGCCACTTCGTCCATCACTTCAATGTCCGAAACGCTCCTCAAAGACGCGTTCTCGGCCTCCGAACATAACAACTCGAATTGCGACACCAAGCTATTTCCTTCAGTTAGTAAGTTCAAATCCGAGGGAACCTCAATAAAACGGGCCGGTCCCCCTGCGCGCACCGTAGAATTGGTAATACCCTCCTCGAACATACGAACGCCGTCGGGGTCCAAATCAGACTCAGATTCATACTCGTCCTCCACCACGTCCTTCCCCCTCTCCACCACCGTTGGGCTAGAGCAACTCGCCGTGGCCAACACTGGTACATCAGAGGTCTCTACGACGGCCTGTAAGGATCGGCCCTCCGCCTCGGCAACAGGAACTTCGGACAGGGTCGTCGAGACAGCAACATTCCCTTGGCTAGAACTAACAGGTTCAACTTTGACTAACTCCTTCTCCTCGCCAGCAAGCGCCACAGCCATGCTGCCCTCCGAATCCATCGGGGAGAATCCAAGTTGATCACCGATGGAGGAGCCGCCACAAATGCCACTCGCCGTTTCTGCGAAGGCCTATCCTCCTCCTCATTCGAAGGCGAGCCCGTCCGAGAACGAACAAGCCCGGACAGCCTCTCATCTTGTGGCATAGCCCGCGGTGGGGACGCGGTCGCTGATGATTCAACCAACACCTCCCTCGGTACTCGACGAGGCACAGGCGCAGCAGCTAGCCTAGCAAGTGCACCCGGCCGACGGAAAGCCAATTGTGGAGCTTTGACACGACGTGGTCTCTCTAGGTACAATGAACAAACAAATCAATAGACGCAGTCAGAACAAAACGAAATAGAAAAGAGAAAGGACCGAAATTCCACCTGTCACGGGCCTGCGACCATGCCTCTCCCAGAAAGCCGCCTAAGTGCGAATGCCCGAAGTACGAGGAAGCACTGCCTCGACCCAGTCTCGGATCCCCTCCAAAGGAGGAGGCGGCAACTTTTCAGCTACAAAAATGAAGGTAAATCAATAACTATAAGTACAAAGCATGAGGAAAGTCAAAATAGAGCGGATGCCCAGTCAGGAGCGAGGTCTCACGTGCAAAGTTCCAAACTTCCGGGAATCCATTTGGGTCCGCCACCAGGTGTTCAGTCCGAATATAGAAAAAATTCTCAAAGGAATGACGAATGACCTCGTCGTCCAGCCCAACCATCAAGCCCTTCGATCCTCGTGGGCGTGCATGGATCATGGTGCCGCGGATTTTTTGGGGAGCGAAGAGACTGAGCACATGCCTCAAAGTGACCTCCCTACCCGCTAGCTCCGCATATTTGATGAACATGAGGAGCAATTTGTAGAGACAAGGAGAAAGTTGGGCCGGGCATACCTCGTAATAGCGGCAGAAGTCTACTATCAGCATCGGGAGCGGGAGTGTACACCCCACCTGGAAGGGATAAGCATAGAACGAGCAATACCCTCGACGGTCAATCTGTACCCTGTCCTCGGTCTTCGCAAGAGCGATCTCGGCATAATGTGGGATACGCCATCGCTCCCGCATTTGAGCTATCCCCACTTCCCCCATTAAAGAAGCAATGTCCCCCTGTTCCACGCCGCCCGGTGCACTGAAATCCATCACTTGATCTCTTGGTTGAGGTAGAATTTCATCGACCGAAGGAATTTCCTCACCTCCCACCAACTCTAACCTTTCATCTGCCGGAGCGGGATTTTCGACCCCCGGAGAATTAGCCGAGCGATTGCCGCGAGAAGAAGTGCCTGCCATAATCGATTCACGAGCGAAAGAAAGAAGAACTTTGACAAGGGAGACGGAGAAATCAATGATGATAATGATCGGAAGAATAGGGAAAATGCGATTTGACAGAAGAAAAGGCTTCTCGAGATTTCTCTTAGAAGAACAATGAACATGTAAAAAACAAAATGACACATCTTCTCCAGTTATAAATAACGGATTCTGCCTGCACCGGACCCAACGATCGCCATTGATACATAACCGTGCACGAAGCGATTCGGTTTCATGAAAACGTGCGCCATTACGAACGACTGCGCGGGATAACACTCCACTCGCCAACCAACAGTTCAATTCTGAAAATTCATTTTTAAGGACCCTCCCCGATCACGCCGCTCTATCCGTCCGCCGAAGTCAACTCGAGCACGACCTCGACGAACGGAGGGGCTAACTGTATTGGCAGATATTCGGCCATTTTTCGACCAGGGGGTCAACCCCATCACGACCACTTTGTAGTAAATGGTCAACGCCGCTGACTCTTGACTTATGACAGCTGTCCTTAAAACAAATGAGGGGACGTCTCCACAACAAAAGGAGGGGCCCATTCGTGACCAGATGAAAAAGCCTGAGGCTATAAACAAGGGAGAGAACCTCCCAAGGGGGGCTTCTTCTTCGACACAACTCTAAATACTCCAAAAATAGAAAGATATACTCCATAAGTGGAGCAAGAAACAAGATCAATGTAAGATCCTGAACCTCTTCAAGGAGAGGCAGGTCAAGTCACCTTGATGAATAAAACCCCGTTTATATTGTTCCATAATTGATTATTTCTATGTCTCAAGTTGGTCTTCTAATTCAGTGATTAATTATGATTAGCTATGATTTACCCTTTGAATTATTTCGATTGATTTGCTTGGAAAGTATTCGATAATTTTCAGTCAAACA